>NC_089743.1:20126197-20131197 GCF_040412425.1 Macrobrachium rosenbergii | reverse complement strand
ATAACTTTATTGATTTACTTCTATATAGCTACCTACTGTTTCACCTTCAAGTTCAGGTATGACCAAACTATTCCGCCTGACCAAGAGCAGGTATTTCCGCAGAAAGCCTACACGCGCGGAGTTCAAATAAAAGCATCGTTAGGAAATTTCCATCCTAAGCCAGAATGTTGACCACTTGAGAGGGTGGAAATGCGCAGGAGGAGTAGTTTTCCAGCTCTCATTGCCTTGTTTATTTACTTTTTACTATTCTGTACACACTACGCAGATTCGGCAATATGAGAATTTTCCTCTCAACACTTTTATTTAGATACTGTCTTCGCGACACTGAAAAACCTACACATATGTGTATTTTCATTACACTGTCGAAATTAGTTATTTTCCTTCACTCACTTTCAAGACGGTAAAAAAAAAAAAATATATGCTTTCCTGTCTTTATGGTACTTGTTTTTCTTTTCATCTATTTCCACTACCTTAAAGCTATAGCTCAAATTACGTATGAATGTTCCTTTCATTGGCGTACTTACTTATTTACATTATTGTGATATCTCTGAAGGATACTCATGAAACAAGTCTTTCTCTCTTTCTCCATAACTTTAACTTTTCTTGTCATTGTTTTTTCTTGTTTCGCGAGAGCAAAGAAGGTTCATTACCGTAACTACTGTATTTCCTTTCCTCATATACGGTAAGCAAGAAACTCAGCACATATAGGGCCTATTTATTTTCTTTCCTCTCCCAAAGAAACTTACTTTTAATTCATTTTTTTCTGTACATTCCTTTATACTCAAGTCTTAATTCACTTTTTCATCAGGAATTGAAAGACTTACAAGATATCCCAAGTATGTTACCCTTTTACAAAATGAGGTAAAAAAAAAAAAACAAGGGGTAAATATTTTCAAAGAACCGTAAACCATTTTAATGTAAAACCAATATAAAAATACAAAACGTTGGAAGTGGACCTTAAGTTTGAAAAATGTTATCGTAATTTAATCCGCTGTATTCTGAACGCCTTTCGTATTTTAACGCTTTTTCTTATTCTTACGAATGGGGTTTTTCGTATTTAGGGGCTTCGATTCTGAAAAAGGTCCTGAGTTATCTTAGGCTTTTCAGTCATTTTATCTTTTCTTCATAATCTGCTGATTTCTTTTTAAAATGTTTCCAGGTCAAAGGTGTTTTACAGCTCGATTAGGTTTTATTTTTCTGTGAAAGAAAACTATTGAGGCTAGAGGAATGCAAATTGGTATGTTGATCATCCACCCTCCAATCATCAAAAATACCCTCTAACCTCAGTAGTTTTTATTTTATTTAAGGTTAAGATTTGATATGGCCCGTGCATCTGGCAGCGCTTTCAGGAGGCGTCACCGACGCACCTTCACGAGATCGCATTTGGGGAGCAACTGAGCGCTGCCAGGTCGTAGCTGAGAGTTTCGTACAGCATTATACGCTGTACAGGAAATTCGAGTGCGCCGAAGAAACTTCGGCGCCATTTTTACTTGTCATTTTTCAGTTCCAATTTCGAACTGGTACTAGTCTTACTACAGCAGCAATTACGATATTTACATCAGATATGACAATAAACTATGCATTAGCAAATATTTAAATGCAATGACTTATTATCAATAACAACCCACACATAGAAGCAACGGATTAGGCTATATGGGCTTTATTAAATAAAAAAATTGCCATCTTCACATCGTAAGTGGAACCTTGAGAGCCATTCTCACTAAAACATTCAAACCGGAATTTTATGAAGTGCCGATTTTAACACATTCACATTATTATTATTTCGAATGCATATCAATAAATTACATACTTCGGTACGATAATAAATAAATGAGGCGAGGATTATAAGATATTTACTTGTAACTAAACAACGCACAATTATTGGGAGGAAAAAACCAATAAAAAACATCTAGGTAACATAGATACGCTAGTATACACCTGAGACAGTGTTAATTTTGGAACGATCGAAAAGAAAAAATAACGCACTAATGGAAGGTATAAAAGTTAAAACGAAAGGAAAAGTCAGATGGGTGGAGTGGGTGTTCTGTGGAAGTGGAAGTAGAGGTTGCCGGGTTATTCAAGTTCCTCAAACTAGCGGCTATTTCAGGACTCGGCAGCAAAAGCAAACAAATAAAAAATGCGCCGAAGTTTCTTCGGCGCAATCGAGTTTTCTGTACAGCCGCTATAGCGTATAATCAAGGCCACCGAAATTTGATTTATCTTTCGATGGTCTCGGTATAATGCTGTATGAGCCGTTGCCCATGAAACTCTAACCATGGCCCGGTGGTGGCCTATCCTATATCGTTGCCAGAGGCACGATTATGGCTAACTTTAACCTTAAATAAAACAAAATCTACTAAGGCTAGAGGGCTGCAATTTGGCATGTTTGATGATTGTAGGGTGGATGATCAACATATCAATTTGCAGCCCTCTTACCTAAGTAGTTTTTAAAATCTGCGGGCGGACAGAAAAAGGTGCGGACGGACAGACAAAGCCAGCCAGCAAAATAGTTTTATTTTACAGATAACTAAAACGCAACAGGAAGTGTTGCTTTTATACATATATACATCTCTGCAGTCACCTGCATCAAAACGGAAACTGCACACACACACACACACACACACACATACATATATATATATATATATATATATATACAGGCTATGTGTATATATATATATATATATATATATATATATATATATATATATATATATATATATATATATATATATATATATATATATTATATATATATATATATATATATATATATATATATATATATATATATATATATATATATACTATATATATATATATATATATATATATATATATATATATATATATATACATAGTATAAATATGTAACTGTAATAGCCACAATCCCCTCTTAACTTCTCGAATTCTTCACGCTTTTTTGGATATGCTTGTCATTACAAAGCCGTAAGATCCAAGTGCAAGAAACTGAAGTGGCTGTATGTCCGGTCGCGGGAAACGAACCCGTGTCACCATAATCACAAGGAGGTCACGTTGCCGACCTGACCACGAGAAGGATAAAAGTCTGTTACCTCTAGTACATACATATACCTGTCTTTTCAGTTATAGACCCATCCTCACCATCGTAGACAAGTGGGCAATCGTTTTTATTGCTTTTTAGGCTGAAATAGGCTATATATGTAGAACCTACTGGTCACTTTTACCAGATAGGTTACATATGTAATTGTAATAGCCACAAGGCATATCCAAAAAAGCGCGAAGAATTCGAGAAGTTAAGAGGGCATTGTGGCTATTACTCGTACAATTAGGCTACATAGGCTATGCATCTGGTAAAAGTGACCAGTAGATTCTACAAGTATAAATATTCATATAGACTATAATATATATATATATATATATATATATATATATATATATATATATATATATACATATTCAAATATATACAGTATCTATATATCTATATATATATATATATATATATATATATATATATATATATAATATATATATATATATCAATATATGATCAAACTATGATAAGAAGAAGAGGAATATCGCTGAAATTCGAAAATCTGGTAGCTGTGTAAACTTTCTGACCGAAACTATTTAATTGCTTGAAAACAAACAACTTCACCTTTCATGATTAGCCCTTTCAACTGACAGAATTTCAGTATGAATAATGCAACAGAGATCATCAAAAGAATAGGCCACCATTTCCAGAGGAGCTCAGCATGATAAAAAGATAAAAGCGATAATATTCAGACGATACAATGAAGTTTCATCACATCTCTTTGTAAGCTACACAAACTTGCATCGATTTTGAGAGAGAGAGAGAGAGAGAGAGAGAGAGAGAGAGAGAGAGAGAGAGAGAGAGAGAGAGAGAGAGAGAGAGAGCTTAATTATCCAAGCAAAAAATATTCTTGCTATAAAATACAAACGTATATTAAAATAATTAAAGGCCTACCACACACACAATTAACAATTCCTCTGCAAAGTAAAGTTTTTGGTGTGGGAGTACAAACAATCATCAAAGCGCATCCACCCATACTGAAAATTTTCACAATGTGGACACAAACCGCATTTGAATAATCTTCCTATTTGTAAAACAAATCTAGGCCTTACAGCCTTTCTTTTTATCAGAATACTGTGCATTTTTGTTCATTTAGTTTTCGTAAGCAATTCTTAATTGCTAACGAAGAGTTAATAAAAATGAAGCAGTTGTGGTAGCCTACCTTGATTTAAACTTAACGTTGGCCTTGGTAACGCTGATATTTAAATGTTGGCCGTTTATTGTTGAACAGAGATGGTGTTTGTGGGGACACTAATAATAAGGCGTGGAGTCCATGGCCGTAGTGGAAAACAGTGTGGATGACTGTACCAAGCAAATAAGGAAAATTAAGTATATATCAATGAATTTTAATATAAAAATAATAATAACAGTTATCACGGTTCCATTATGACAACGCCGGTATTTCAATAAACAAAGTGTTATATATAATTAAAATTATAAAAAAAAAATAAACAAATAATATATTAGTAACGATAGACTCATACGATATATAATAATAAGTCTGACAATTATCCCGAAATCTTCATCACCATTAAAGAAAAAGATTCGACGAAAGCTATGCAAATGATGCGGATCAAAGGTAGGGAGGCCTTTTCTAATTAGATTTACGTCACCTCATGACAAAATTATTTCTAATCACAGTTCCATTTTCTTATCATGGTCTTACTTCCAACGCGTCAGTGGTCTACCTGGGACACAATCGGATCTACTATAATCAAACAACAGAATTGTCTTCCAAATGGCTCAACCATCTTCTTACGATAAAAATGAAATGATTTAGTTCTTCGATATCTTCTGTTTGCACAACTTACGCATAACGATGATTTCAATCTTAAAAAGTCATGTTGTAAGTTTTCACCCAAAATAGAACCGGATATTTTCTGCGACAGAAATCTCGGCGAGAGACCTTGCGTGGAAAATTTTC
>NC_089743.1:20101197-20123697 GCF_040412425.1 Macrobrachium rosenbergii | reverse complement strand
TCAGAAAATCACAGAGGATGCACGTGATTTAGTGCAAGCGAAAACCACGGGAAAATAAGTCAGAAGATCCGTACCAAGCACTTTCCAGAAAGCTCGTAGTACGGATCTTTTGAATATAATTTCACTGTCGTTTTCGCTTTTATATATATATATATATATATATATATATATATATATATATATATATACATATATATATATACATAAATAGATACATTCACACATTTGTATTAAAACCAAAGGCCCTGGTTCGAATCGTGGCTGGGGCAGATGCACTTATCAATTATTATTACCAAAATGTGTAATGAATTTTGCACTGAATATAATATATATACATATATATATTTATATATATAGGCCTACATAATATATATTTATATTTATATATACATATATATATAAATATATATATATATATATATATATATATATATATATATATATATATATATATATATATATATATATTACACATGGGTTCCCTTTGAAATACCCGGTACTTATGATATAAAATTACATCATATCAGAGGGCCAAGCATAAAGGTTTATTTCATACTTGACATTTTTTTCATTTAAAAAACAACAGTCACACCGTTACTCGACACTGTCCACTATGAACTTGACATTCTTCACTACAAAACTATCAGCGACATCGCCTACCTATTCGAGGAGAGGCTACACCGGAGCCACATCGATTTGACGAGTTTTAAATATCGGAGCATGTCAGCTTCACTATAGTTTTATTGTACAGGTTCCGTAGTATGTATAAGTTTTTCTTTGCTAGCTGTAACCACAGTTTAATAAACCGAAACGAAACTGGAGAACAGATATAGGAACAATCAAATACAATATGGCTATACCGTGCTGTATCTGTGTACCTACATAAAGCGCAGTATATAAATATATAAAAATATTCCTCCAAACAAGGGTATTCATTAAATATATATATATATATATATATATATATATATATATATATATATATATATATATATATATATATATAAATATATGTGAATGGTACCTTACAAAAATGATGAGAGCAAAACGAAAACATGCTTTATATCTATATATATATTATATATATATATATATATATATATATATATATATATATATATATATATATATATATATATATATATATATATATATATTACTCCTACTTCAGAAAAGGCACAAACCTATGCTAAAATTTGACTGCTTCTCCATAAATCCAGACAGGCCCTGATATACATAATAACATTGAATAAACCCGTGAACATCAACTCAGCAGTCCATCATCAGGACCGGCGACCACTTAACGACAGTCTCCACTCTAATCCGAAAATTCATTCTTTCGCGAGAACATCAACATCGCATTTTTTCACCCTCTGCATAATTACTAATACCATCTGATAACGTAATCAACAAAGGCTTTAGATATTTGAGTCTGAATTTACAGAGTGAATTACAACAACAACTTGCATCCGCTCTCTCTCTTCTGTTCTTTCTCTCACACAAAGTGAGAATAGATCAACACTAACATATAGGACATTTCCCCTCTCTCTCTCTCTCTCTCTCTCTCTCTCTCTCTCTCTCTCTCTCTCTCTCTCTCTCTCTCTCCGAAGCCTTTAAGAGCGTGTTCCACTCACATCGATAAAGTCGGAGGCGAAATGGAGTAAATGCGAATTTATTTCTGACCCCCTTTTTTATAGTGAGAATGCCATAAATAGCTTTTTACCTTCTACGCCGACTGCATGACATCTGAAGCGAAAGGGTTCCGTCACGCAGAACACTCGTATTGAAAAACGTGTAAAAATTTGAAAAATGCAAAAAAACCAGAACCGCATTACAAAAAACAAAAAACAGCAACGTCATCAATATGACAGTGCTCTGATCCTGACTGTTATACTCTAATTGCTAATAATATTGTTACTATTACAACGATTCTTTTTATTTATTGTTAGGCAATTAATTAAAAAAAAATTTTTTAAGGTACCTTACAAAAATAAATTAAAAATCATTCCCGTTTCAAGATGTTCTAAATATTATAAAATTAAATGGTGGTCCCGTTTCAAGATGTTCTAAATATTAAAAAATTAAATGGTGGTATGTAAACTTTATAACACTATAATGCTAATTAACGTTACTATTTATTAGGCTAGCAGAAATGTAAACATGTCTTTGTATAATTTACAAACGCGTATATATATATATGTGTGTGTGTGTATATTGCACATATACTGTACATGTGTGTATATATATACATATAATGTATATATATATATATATATATATATATATATATATATATATATATATATATATATATATATATATAGATAACTATATATATAAATACATATACATATATATATATAGATAATATATATATATATATATATATATATATATATACATAATATATATTTATATATATATATATATATATACATAATAAATATATATTATATACGGTATAGACATATATACATATATATAAATATATATATAATATATAGGCTATATGCTTAAATATATACATATAATGCATATATATATGTATATAGGCTATATATGTGTGTGTGTGTGAGAGAGAGAGAGACAGTTTAAACTCTATATTTTTAGGTTTTAAATATAAGGACACAAATGACCAACTGATAGATGCACCAACCCTAAATTCCAGGGTTCGAAACCCAGAGAGGGTACATGCACTCATCACATTTAATTCCTTTATGTTCAGAGTATTGTGATTTTCATGTACAGGGGATATTTGTTACTTTATATACAAAACATACATACACACACACACACACACACACACACACACATATATATATATATATATATATATATATATATATATATATATATATATATATGTATGTGTGTGTATATATCTACATACATATATTCCTAATGAAAGTGCATCCTCTTTAAAAAGCAAAGCGTAGATGTGCTGTAACTACGTATTCTACAAATAAAACCACAACAATCCAACAATAGCAGGCTTTGTCGGAGTCATTTGCATTTAAATCACAGATCATTGCGGGAAAGCGTATCCAAATAATTCTTCGGAAAAAATAAGCCAAATCCCAGTGCACGATCTCCTAAAGTATAATTCTCGGGAGACAAAAAAAAAAAAAAATCGATTCACAAAAAAAATTTTTATTATCAAAAACACTATTAAATATTATGGAAAATGCAATTCCTGGAAAAAAAAAAAACAAAGAAAAGTTATCGTTTGAGATTTGCAATCCACTTATATACGAATCTAAATGAAAAGAAACCAGAACAAATATATTTATTTACATATGAAAAATTTTTCGGAAGAAACGAATTATAAAACATATCTTCACACAAGGATTTTCATCTAAAATCAACGTCAAAAAGAGAGGTTCGTTTCCAACCTAGAATTCTAGAAATTTATATATAATCATTCTTTTAAAGAAAGAAGTCTATAAAGAAACAAAATTCTCAATACCTAAACGGACACTAGCCTTTAAGCAAGGAGTCCTAATTCCACCTGTCATCATTCAAAACGCAAATCAATTCTCTTGTAAACAAAACGATTCTTGGTAACTGTCAACTTCTAAAGTAAAAACTGTTAAAAGTCCACATTCCACACACTCACTACTAACTTATATCTAAAAGCACTGTCAAATTGTGAAGAATACAAAGTGCTGTAATTAACGACCGCTATATTCAAATTTTCGAAAATGTATTAGGCCGATAGTATAACATAATAGGTAAAATACTGTGTGTGCATGTATGTGTATTATGTATATGTATTTGTATATATGTACATATATATATACTGTATATATATATATATATATATATATATATATATATATATATATATATATATATATATAAGGTTTACCTACAATTTGTAAATTCTCTTCTCCCCCTTTCGTAGTTATTCTTTCAACAACGCTATTAGCGATCCCCGACTTTCACGCAATCCTGCAACGATGCAGTAAGTCACAATTCTTCCGAAAACCAAGAAAACAAATGCTCTCATATACAGGACATACGGCTTTGCATTTAAATAATAAAAAAATATAACACGTAATATATATAATATATATAGTGTATATATATAGGACTATATATGTTATATATATATACATAAAAATGAGACTATTATTACATTTTATACAAAAATATTATATATAAAAATATATATATATATATATATATATATATATATATATATATATATATATATATATGTGTGTGTGTGTGTGTATATATGTATGTATAACTTCGAAAATAAATACATGTGTGCCGCAATATCATCGTGGGTGTGAAACATTACCCAGAAGGAAGAACATGAAGAAAATAAAATGATCTAGGTAGCTTGCCTCTATTCCTCGGACGATGTCGCTGCACCAGTTGTCGGAGATGTGATCGCCGATCTTAATGACGACCCCGTCGTAGCCGTTATCCGTCAGCTGCAAGCCTTGGGTCAGGTCTCGGATGGGGTCGCTTGTACCCACCTTAACACCATCACACAGCACAAACACCACCACTGTACCCAATGCCACAAATAAGGGCAATACCACCCTCATTGTTAACTTAGGAAATTTAATGAATAAATAAAAAATATATTATCAAAATAAAACAGAACAATCTTGATTTGAAAGAAACGAATATTCCTTCAGTGTAATTATCACTCGGCAATTTTGGCTCCCATTTTCATCATGATAGCCGACAAAACCTCTGGGAATCTTACTTTACCGGATCTTAATACAAGTATAAATATAACATCCGCAATATATATGCGTGACTTTTAAGTCACAAAGGTATAATTCACAACCGCTTATTCATGGTTAAAATATCATTTAAAGATCATTTCTGAAACCTTAAAAGTTATTCCGCACACCTCCTCAACGAAACCGGTAGAATCAGGACAAATTCTGCAAGGAGCTGGTAGCGGCCTTAAATTCACGGTAGGCTAACAATCAATCATCAAATAATAATGACCAGAGAGAGAATCATTGAAACATGGAAATCCTATTCACTACTCAGTAAAATGGCTTTAGTAACTCCCCGAAAGTTAAAAACACTAATGGAAGTCACTCGAAAAATGGCCGCAGAGCAGTGTGAGAAGAGTGGTTCCGACACAAGCGTGGAGACCGGGCTATGGCGAGCACAGCGACGTCCGCCTCCTATCACTGTTCGATCACAACTGGAAGGCTGATGCGCTGCCGGGACCCCCTCTGTCGTCCAGTAAGCCACTCGTTCTGTTCTGGCACAGGGGCAGGGGATTGATGGGGGGTGAGGGTGGATGTCAGGAGTCTTACGAGGGAGGACATGGGTATTCCTCCCTCCTACCTCGAATAAACCACAGCCGCAACAGGTACTGAATACGGCCGTTTACTACCGTTGCCGTTCACCGTTCAGGTATAATCGTGTCATGAACACCTTTCGAAAAATTAATACACAAAAGTTTTATCTAAATAGACCAGAAAAATAACCATCAGTTCACTATTGGCAGATTTTCTGTTATTTCCTGCACTTACAGAGTCAGTAGTCAATTGAACAGGGAAAAATAAAGATGGAATGGAGGTCCTGACCGGTTTCGGCTTTATTTCTAAGCTATTAACGAAGAACATTATATATATATATATATATATATATTTATATATATATATATATATATATATATATATATATATATATATATATATATATATATATACAGGGCAAGCTCCATCTCTATTTGGAAAAGCAGAATGTTTCAAGTCCAAGGACCCCAATGTCTTTTACTGTAATCTACCTGACTTACAGAAAATAAAATAAAAATAACACCGGAAATCATGCATTTCGCTGACGTAGTCTCTCTCTCTCTCTCTCTCTCTCTCTCTCTCTCTATATATATATATATATATATATATATGTATGTATATATATATATATATATGCGTATATATACATATACATTTGTATATATATATATATATATATATATATATATATATATATATATATATATATATATATATATATATATATACTCCCTTTATTTATTGTAGGGCCCTACCTGGTCCATCCGGTAGGTTTATTTGTTTGTCATTTACAGTCCACAGAATTCTTGAATAACTGTTTTTGAACACATATTTCTTTAGTGTTTCCTTAGAATTCTTTCAAGTTTTTGCATATTTTTAGTTCGTGAGGCAACGTACTAAACAGTCAGTTCAATCATTCGTCCTTTGCCAATATTTTTGTTGCATTAATTTGTACTTGTGTATGCTTCTATTTGTATATGTGGTTTCAGTGGTATATTTCTAAAAGAGGTCTTTTATGTTTAGGTTTTTGTGCTTTGTCACAAGGCACGTCAAAACACGTGTTTTGTGTGCATTTATTGCCTACGAGTGCACATAAAGCTCAACAAAGATGAGCGTGATGATTTACACTTTCTTGACTTTGCTGCCGTCTTGCTAACTAAATCTTAACTTCTTCACTAAATAATATCGTAGACAATTATTGACTCTGCTACGGAGTCACGGTTCTGTACAAGCATTTTTTCACGCACCGATTTCCAGGCATTTCTTCATGAAAGCTGCAATCCTTGGGTGATATTATGACCTATTTTCACTACATTCAATATCGCATCTATCATATTTAAGCGTTCACATGTTAGTCTCAAGTCGTTCATTACGCTCATTGTTTAACTACAAAGAGTTTTTAGTATTATTTTTAACGTATTAAAATACGTTCTGTTTTGCCTTCATTTACTTTTAATCTTTCTCTGTTGATCCAGCTTTATGTCCTTTAGAAGGGTCCCTATGTCTGCAGTACCGTTAATAACCAAGTAAAACGATACCCACTGCAATAAACCTACATTTTGCGCGCGCACACGTGCAATATGCTAATTTATATATATATATATATATATATATATATATATATATATATATATATATATATATATATATATATATATATATATATAATTAGCATACTGCACGCGTGCATAATAATGGTTTATATATATATATATATATAAAAATATATATATATACATATACAGTATATGTATATAGATATATACATATATATTACATATATATTTATAAATATGCATATATATAATATCCATACATATACATATATATTTAAATATGTATACACAGTATGAATTTTCCGATTTTAGCAAGGATATTGAGTTACGGCATGCCCAGTTCTTTCTCTACCCTTACTGTGTCCCACTATAATTACCAAACTACCCAAAAAGTTACTTGCTAGGTGAGCCTAGCGCTTTGTCTACATTATAAAGGTAATGTTGAGTGAATGTCAGCGACTTTTGAAGTTGGGTACCTGGTAATTAGGTAGGTATAATGGGATGCAGTCAGGGTAGAGAAAGGCCAGGGGTTGGCTGCTTAACGCAAAATCCTTACTGAAATCGGAAAGTTCATACTGTGTATATATATATATATATATATATATATATATATATATATATATATGTGTGTGTGTGTGTGTGTGTGTGTGTATGTGTGTCTGTGTGTGTGGGTGTGTGTGCATATATATATATATATATATATATATATATATATATATATATATATATATATATATATATATGTGTGTGTGTGTGTGTGTGTGTGTGTGTGTGTGTGTGTGTGTGTGTGTCTGTGTCTGTGTAGAATCTACTGGTCAATTTTTATCAGATACATATTAATTGTAATAGCCACAATGCCCTCTTAACTATCTCAATTCTTGGCGCTTTTGGATACGCTTGTCACTACAAAGCCTTAAGATTCAAGTACAAGAATTTCTTCATATTTCTTGCTCTTGGATCTTAAGATTTTGTACTGACAAGCGTATCCAAAAAAGCGCGAAGAATTCGAGAAAGTTAAGAGGGCATTGTGGCTATTACAATTACATATATTTATATATATATATTATATATATATTTATATATAAGTATATTATATCTATATAATATATATATATGTGTGTGTGTGTATGTGTGTATGCCTGTCATGTAAGTTTATTACAGTGGGTAAAATGGGCTTTTTATGGAATCGAACCTGGTTTTTCCCTAGTGAAGTGAGAGTTATACCTGACTAGACCACGAGGCTCATATACAGATGTGTTTATGTTATAATACTCTATATTCACACACAGTATGCCAATTTTTTTTAAAAGGAGTGTTACGTATGAACTGGATGTTTATTGCCAAGTTAACTGTTGTTATACTTCAACTTTTATGATTATCTTTTCTCTTATCTTTCATTGTTACTAGTTATCTGTCAGATGGAAGGATTTATATTTTCTGTATATATAAAAGTGAATGTTTGTATATTAGTTTGGATTCTGTAGAAATCCGAACCGCTTAAAAGGCCCTGACAAAATTTTGCACACGGCCTCTATGTCACTCCAAACCCCTACCCCGTGACAGACATACAAACACAGACAAAACAATGAAATTTTCGTTTTTATGTCACCTTTCCTTCAGTGTTTTCTGGGTTAATTATCATTTTTCACCTGACGCTCCACCTTTTTTTCCATGTGTTGTCAGACGTATGATTTCATTGAATTCTTCCCAATGCAAACCCTATAATCAGTGTAGTACATCCAAAAAATTAAACATGTGTTTGACTGTACTAGAATTACTTCCATTCAGTCATAAAGGAATATAATTCAAAATATAACTTCTACCACCACACCAGTCAGACCTTACAATTCTCGTCATGGAAAAAAGTAGTAACAGACCAAATGTGTCTGTGACAGGCTTACCCCCTCATTAAAAAACTACTCGCGTCGAAAGTACCACATTTTTTTCAGTGTTCATCTAAAGCCAAACATCTTAATCATACCATACCAATAAAACACAAATTCTTGGGTACCTTGTGGTATTGCCACCATCATGTCTAAGTACTTAATCCACGAAAAAAAATTGGTAGTTACAGGCATAGCTTGGAGATCAAGAACTAATTCATCATTCACGCATGCGTATTAGTACACCAAATGCTTCTGTGACAGATCTACCCCCTCATTAAAAAATTACTCAACACGAAATTGCGTTTTTTTCAGTGTTCATCTTAACCCAAACACATCTTCATTAAACACTACCAATAAAATACAAATTCTTAAGTACCTTGAGGCATTACCATCATCATATCTAGAACGAATCTCCTTTGATTTGTTGTGCAGTGAATTTCCGTAATTGATATAAAGTCCATCTACTGCTGAAAAGGAGACAGACCTTCCCCCAACCAACACACAAATTCAGACACACCCGAGCGCGAATGGTAGAAGTATAGGATCTTTGATTTATTGTCTTTTGTTCAGTGATGTCGTTCATTCTTTTCTAACAGGGGAGAAAGTAACTTCCTCTTCCCCCCCTCCCCCAGCCCTTATATCGACAGTTTCTATATTAGCACACTAAATTATTCTGACAAAACTACCGTCATTAAAAAATTACTCGTGACGAAATTACCGCATTTTTTACAGTGTTCATCTTAAGCCAAACGTATCTTAGTTATACCTTGCCAATAAAATACAAATTCTTAAGTACCTTGAGGTATTCCCATCATCTTATCTAAGTACTTAATCCAATAAAAAATCACCATGTACAGGGTGTTTCGAAATTAGAGCCCCCTCCCCCTTCTACAGCATAAACTAAAAGTGATATGGACAAAAACAAAAGTAATCCAGAACAGGTATTTATTTAAGTTTCTCTCTGAGTATTTAATATTTTGTGTGGCCTCCATCTGCCTGTACCACAGCCTGCATCCTTGAGGGGTATGATTTCAGCAAATCTCAAAAAAGCTGAGACTCAAACTCCATTTCCCTGGGCACTTCGGTCACCTCTCTTCGCAGGTCGTCGAGGCTTGGTATATCATCATAGTTCACTGTGCGCGCTTCAACACGATCCTTTAAGATACTACCAATGTTTTCACACACACTAAGGTCAGGGGAGCTACCTGGAAATTCACTTGATGAGAAGAAATCGATATCACTGTCTCGAAGAAGCTCCTGAAGAGTCTTGAAACATGGTGCCTTATCATGCAAAAATGTGACTTCTTCAACAGATAACACATTTTCAGGATCTTTGAGGAAAGGAAATACTCCACCAGTAAGCACAGGTTCTCTGAAGTTTTCGCCATTCCATGACTGTTCTTTTTCTTTGATGATCCACATTAACCGTTTGGCTGTGAAACAGAGAAAAATTCCCAAACATTCAGGAATTTTCACAACTTGGCGATAGCGCACGTCATCGCTGATATCATCCAACTTTGCAGCCCAAATGATGTCACTTTTATGATTTGGCTTCCTGACCGTATCTAACTCCGTCACTCAGTCTGAAAATACAAAAATGTAAAAAGAAAAACAGCTTAATAGAAACTTAAAATAATGTACTTGGAGATAGGCTATAGCAGAAAAATTCATAACTTTCCATTTGTTCTGTGGAGAGGAGGGCCCTCTAATTTCGAAACACCCGGTATATATCGACAATTTCTATATTAGACTGTTCAGACTTCGGCCTACACCTTCCCTCAGAAACTCCAAAGGAAACTGAAATGCGTTCATTAACACGCCACAGGAAACCGAAAACAGTTGCAGCTCTTTTTACGGTGTCTAAAACTACCATCGTGATAATTTAATATTTTTATATTGACAACGGACAGTGTCTTAATAATTTATGGATATTCTTAACCTGTTTGTCAAGCTGACAACCTACCATCTAGGTTTTAATCTTCCCCTCCCCCTCCCCTTCCATTCTTTTTCCCTCTCCTTCCCTCCCCTACCCCTATCTCTTCCCTCACCTTCCACTGACCCTCCCATCTCTCTCCCCTCCCCTCCACCTTCCTCTTCCAATTCCCATACATTTCCCCTCCCCTCCCCTTCCCCATTCACCCTCCTCCTTTATCTTCTCACTTCTTTCCTCTTTCCCCTCCTCCTTCCCTATCTCCTCTCCCCTCCCCTCCCCTCCACCTCCCCTACCGTCTGCCCTCCCACTGCCTAGACTGTTATTCAAGAGTTTTAACGGGCCTACCCGTAAGATGTTATTCAGATTTTTCTAGGCAGTGCCGGGTTGGTCAGCCAGTATATATATATATATATATATATATATATATATATATATATATATATATATATATATATATATATATATGTGTGTGTGTGTGTGTGTGTGTGTGTGTATGTGTGATATATATATATATATATATATATATATATATATATATATATATATATATATATATATATATATATATATATATATATATATATATATATATATACTATATATATATAAAAATGGTTCTCGAAGATATGGAACATGATGAATGTATAGATAAAGACATATGCCACGAAGGTAAAATGAAACAACGGAGTGATTGCTAGCCCTTTCTGCTAGTAAAGGACCGTTGTGTCGAAAGGCCTAGCAACCACCCGTTGTTTAATTTTTTTTCCTTCATGGGATTTGCCTTTATATATATATATATATATATATATATATATATATATATATATATATATATATATTATATATATATATATATATATATATATATATATATATATATATATATATATATATATATATATTGTATATGCTTGAAAGAGTAAAGACAACTGGCCAGCTGGGTGAAATTAATAAAACGATCTAAATATAAGGGAATAGATGGACCTAAACTATACCCTTGAGGGCAAGTTTTATTATATAGATTAATGAAAAGAACAGATATAAATGTTTAAATAAAACTTTGATGAGCTTGTTTTGAAATCTCCAACGACCTTGATTATGCACTAGTGTTCTGGATTGCCGCCGACTGCTGCATCAATATGACAATTGTTTTTTCCGTCTTTAAATTTCTAATTGATTGGGTCTCTCTCTCTCTCTCTCTCTCCTCTCTCTCTCTCTCTCTCTCTCTCTCTCTCTAGTACTATTTCCAATGGCCTTGCTTTCAATTGCTCTATTCCAAATTTCCTTCTAGACTATGAATCGCTAAAATTTTAACTGCGCTTTCTCAATTACTTGCTCAAATCATTAAACTTTAATTTTCTATTTTCCAGTCATTCAACAGTTACTATTCCTTTCTATCTTTCAACCGCTCCTTCAAATGATTGTCCTCGAAACTACACTTTTTTCCTCAGACCTTACATTGCTCTCATGACCAAAGAAAAAAATGCCAATGTCGTTTGAATATTACCTCTTAAAATAAAACCTAAGGCCTAGCAAAAATTCCAGCATATTTCAGATACAAGCGGCGGAATTCCAGAGAGAGAAATTCAAAAGTGCTTTCGAAGCACTTACCTAAAATCGACGTTAGACTTGCTATTTATAACAATTATAAAATTAGGTTAATTTCTAGCACCAGAAAGCAATTGCCGGTATCACTTTGTTCGTCAAAAGTTTGCCTCTTCATTTGTTCCAAATGTGATTTCGAGTATGTGGGACCCAGAATTAAGAATCTCAGTTTGCGGACAATGACCATACAGCTGTCAGTTCTAGGACCGGACACTCTTCATTCAGCTATGTGCAGTGTCCTGAGAAAATTAACTATTTCGTTTAGTAGGATTTCAAACTGTCGAAAACCTAAGGATAGCAGAATCAATTTTTGTTCGGCTAAAGAAACAATTTTACATCACGATAGTTCTTCGTTTCCACTGAACATATTTTGACATTTTTCTCTCTCGATGTTTCCTCAGTTTTTAGATTTTTGAGCTGTTCTCATTTTCATGTGACTATATTTAGATTCTTGTGCTAATATTATTGTTATCAATGTTAATTTTGTATTCTGTTATTAATTTTACGACTTTTTCTTTTAGCGGTTTGAGAGTGACTCAAGAGAGTCGAAAGCTTACCGTAAAAAGACTTATATGGGTGCTTCACGTTTTTAAGTTCATCGCTTTAATGAGATTTCCACATGAGACATCCACATCGATAATAATAACAATAATAGTGTGCATATATACATACATACATACATATAAATATATATATAACTGTATATATATACATGTATATATATATGATATATACCTATATAATATATATATATATATATATATATATATATATATATATATATACATACTGTATATATCATATATATATATATATATATATATATATATATATATATATATATATATATATATATGCATGTACAATATATATGTGTATATATCTAAAGTATATATAAATAAATAATACATATATAATATATATATATATATATATATATATATATATATATATATATATATATATATGCATGTACAATATATATGTGTATATATCTAAAGTATATATAAATAACATATAAAATACATATAATATATATATATATATATATATATATATATATATATATATATATATATATATAATATATATATATACATATATATGTATAACTGAATCACGAAAATATGGAACGTGATGAATATATAAATAAAGATAAAATCCACGAAGGAAACGGAAACACTGGAGTGCTGCGAGGCCTTTCGACACTAGTCAAGGTATGTTTACAAAGAAAGCATATATAAATGACAGATGGGGATTATAAAGGAAACATATGTACCTGGAATCCAACACAATTGAAGAATTAGTAGAACTGCCAAAACAGGATTAAATATTTAAGAAGTTTTTACAAAGGATTAGGATCAACTGTTCAGGAGCAGGGACAGGACAATTAAAAGATTATACAGGTTCGTGACTGACCACCTAAAATTTTTTTTTTTAGTACAACACAATAATTTTTTTTTTGTAAACAATAATAACTTTTTGCAAGATGAACATTTTTACAAATAAAAAAATTATATTAAACATACGGATATACAGAAAATATATATCAAGTAGCTACCTTGTAATTAAGTCAGTGATTTTATCTTTTAGGTCATTCTTGAACATGTTTCTAATACAGGGGTCCAAATAATACATGCCAGGGCTAAGATTAAAGTTACAACTGGAAGTAAGCTGGATATTAGCGGACTCCAATAGATTTCTTGAAGAGAAATCTTTCGATCTGGCAATCACTGAACTTTCAGTCCAATTTATCCTGTGAGAGTTTTCACTTAAATGAATGAATATAGCATTGGATGCTTGTCCAGTTTTGACTGAATACTTATGTTGCTTAATACGAAATATATTACCAAACTCTTGTCTCCGTTATTTGGAACTATCTCAGATTCTCACGTATACAATAGTCTAGATTTAGTTGATAAATTAAACAGAATCACTTTTTGCCCCACTGATAGATTCGTTAGTTTTGATGTTTGTTCCCTTTTTACTAAAGTCCCTATAGATTCCATTTTAGAGTATCTTAGTAATGAATTAATCCATCACGAATTACCTCTGCCTGTAAGTCATATCATTTCTCTCACTAGGTTGTGCATTTGTGATTGTAAGTTTATATTCAATGGTGCATTTTACCAGCAAATATTTGGTATGGCAATGGGCAACCCTTTATCCCCACTCCTCAAACTTGTACATGGAATTCTTTGAAAAACGATATATACCTAATATCATTTATACTCCTTTAAAGTGGTATAGGTATGTTGACGATATTTTAGCTGTTTTGCCTGCTGATATTGATGTAAATGATTTACTCTGTAATTTGAATAACCAGGTACCATCCATTAAGTTTACGTTAGAATTAGAAAAGACAATTGCCTCCCTTTCTTAGATGTTTTAATACACAGAGAACCATTTCAATGTAAATTCAGTATTTATAGGAAACCAACCAACAACTTAACTTATGTCCATTTTTATACAGGCCATCACCTCAACATCAAAATATCAATTTTTTCCTCTATGTTTTTACGAGCCTTGCGCATTGTCAGTCCCCAGTATTTGGATAAAGAAATTGAAACTAAAAGAAAAATAGGGACAGATTTATGTTATCCTTCACATATACTAGATATTTGTTATAACAAAGCACACAAAAAGTTTCATAGTGAAAGTAACATGAAGAAAGAAACCCCTAAGAACATTCTTAGCTTGCCTTATTTTAGTGGTTTTGAAAACATAAAATCATTGTTAAAACCTTTTAATGTAAACCTCGTTTTTTCTTATAATAACACTCAAAAGAATGTTAATAAAAAATAGCCCTAAAGAAAACAACAACATAATATATAAAATTCCATGTTTGGATTGCCCCTCTTTTTATATTTGCCAAACTAGTAAAGATTTAGATGTACGCATTAAGCAACATAAGTATTCAGTCAAAACTGGACAAGCATCCAATGCTATATTCATTCATTTAAGTGAAAACTCTCACAGGATAAATTGGACTGAAAGTTCAGTGATTGCCAGATCGAAAGATTTCTCTTCAAGAAATCTATTGGAGTCCGCTATTATCCAGCTTACTTCCAGTTGTAATTTTAATCTTAGCCCTGGCATGTATTATTTGGACCCCTGTATTAGAAAAAATGTTCAAGAATGACCTAAAAGATAAAATCACTGACTTAATTACAAGGTAGCTACTTGATATATATTTTCTATATATCCGTATGTTTAATATAATTTTTTTATTTGTAAAAATGTTCATCTTGCAAAAAGTTATTATAGTTTACAAAAAAAGGGAGAGAGAGAGAGAATTATTGTGCTCTACTAAAAAAAAAAAAAAATTTTTAGGTGGTCAGTCACGAACCTGTATAATCTTTTAATTGTCCTGTCCCTGCTCCTGAACAGTTGATCCTAATCCTTTGTAAAAACCTCTTAAATATTTAATCCTGTTTTGGCAGTTCTACTAATTCTTCAATTGTGTTGGATTCCAGGTACAAATGTTTCCTTTATAATCCCCATCTGTCATTTATATGAACTTTCTTTGTAAACATACCTTTATATTTCTTCAGTCTGCTAAGTAAAGGACTAGTGTCGAAAGGCCTCGCAGCACTCGTGTTTCCGTTTCCTTCGTGGATTTTATCTTTATTAATACATATATATAAATGGATGTATGTACTGTACGTACGAGTATGTGTGTGTGTGTATGTTCCAGCATAACTCTGAAACGCATTGATCATTTTCAACAAAATTTGGTATACATATGACTTACTATCTCGAAAAGAATTCTGTGGGGGTAAGACATCACTAGCACCAAAGGGCACCAAAAAGGGAGCGCGGGAAGGGCTTCCCTGAAACCGGGCTGCTTCTGCCCGTGAAACAGGGCTGGTTATTCCTGTAAAATTACGAATTTATCATACCTAATTTCGGTATACATATGACTTACTATCTGGCAAAGAATACTGTGGGGGCAAGACATTACTGGCACCAAAGGTGGTGGGGATTGGGAAGAGGGTGACAGAAAGAGACAGGAAGAGTTGGAGAGACAGAGAGAGGGAGAGAGAGAGAGGGACAGAGTGAGAGAATTAAAAGAGAGAGAGAGAGAGAGAGAGAGAGAGAGAGAGAGAGAGAGAGAGAGAGAGAGAGAGAGAGAGACAGAGAGAGAGTAAAGGGAGTGTTAGGGAGAAGAAAGAGGGAGAGAGACAAGGAGGGTTGGAGAGAGAGAGAGAGTAGAGGGGGTGTTAGGGAAGAGAAAGAGGGAAAATGTGAGGGAGACTTGGACACAGAGAGAAAGTTTATCGGTTGTCATTCAGAGTTATCCCGGGCAGCGCCGGGTTAGCCAGCTAATATATATATATATATATATATATATTCATACAACTTGGATATTATACAGTTGATCATCGCAGCTCAGGGTGAAGTTAAAAGAATGCTTTGCTTCCAAAAACAATTTCCTCTGCATTCCCGAAAACTAGTTTCGATGACCATTCATATCGTCTGCACCTAACACAAAGCAAATTATTAGTAAATGAGCTTGTTGGTGTGTGCCACCTGCGCTGCATCTCGGCGTTGCTGTCTTCCCTTCCCTCCCGATCCCCTACCTACCCCGTCCCCACCTGGGGCGGACAAACAGGTTTGCAGGAGGAGGGTGGATGGATCCCCTACCTACCCTGTCGCCACCTGGGGCGGACAAACTGGTTTGCATGAGGAGGGTGGATGCCTCCCCTACCCTTCCCTTCCCCTACCTGGGGTGGACAAACTGGTTTGCAGGAGGTGGGTGGCTGTGTCATGACTCCCCTACAGTCACCCAGGGGAGGATAAACACGATCTTCTCGGATATTATCATTATATATTATGTACATTTTATTTTGTATTAGAATAGTTGTTAGAATATAAACATTTTACATTTTAACTCCTAATTATAAAAAATTTATTTTTCTGTAATAATTTACCTGTAATGATCATATATACATCTAGTGTGCCTTTGATAACATAATGTATTGTTATGCAAGAAAAGATATATGTATTTAATAGTATGTAATCTATGCCCATCCATGTAAAACTTTGTTTGAAAGAATATATTACACCTAACTAACCAACCGTATATATATATATATATATATATATATATATATATATATATATATATATATATATATATATATATAATAATGTATATATATACATATATATATAAGTTGTGTGCGTGTGATTTTATATAGATCCATGCAGCCTATATGTCTTCTTTAAATATGCCTCGTATTTGCTTTTACCTTGACTAAGCTCAGCACCGGATTACGACTGTATTAAACCGAAACGCCTGTCATAAAACGCAGCTAATTATTTTTTGAGCTAAATAGATTTCTGGCGTCACTGAAATTAACAGAGAGAGAGAGAAAGACATAACGAATACATAAAAAATAACGAATACATTGAATAAGTCTGTGAGAGAGAGAGAGAGAGAGAGAGAGAGAGAGAGAGAGAGAGAGAGAGAGAGAGAGAGAGAGAGAGAAGCAACACGTGATAATGAGTGAAAAGACTTCGTCTGCAATAAAATTAAGAGGGAGGGAACAAATGCATGACTCCATGAGAAAACACCATGTCACTCATTAAACTACGGTGAGAGAGAGAGAGAGAGAGAGAGAGAGAGAGAGAGAGAGAGAGAGAGAGAGAGAGAGAGAGATGGCGAGGTAAAAATAAAAACCTTTGTAAGAGTGAAAATATGCTTCTGTTAATGAAAATGGGAGTGAGAGAGACGGCAAAAAGGATCTCCGTTTCAAGAGTGAAAAACTACCTCAAGAGTGAAAAACTACCTCAAGAGTGGAAAACACACTACCGAATGAAGAAACTGCTTCCATTACTGGTACTGCATTTTGTTTGTGTGAGAGAGAGCTGACAATGACATGTTACTGAGCGAAAATCTGCTTCCGTTACTAAAAGAGAGAGAGAGAGAGAGAGAGAGAGAGAGAGAGAGAGAGAGAGAGAGAGAGAGAGAGAGAGAGACACCATCCAGCACACGTTACTGAGAGGAAAAGAACTACTTCCATTGCAGAAAATGATGGAGGTATCAAACACACGTTGCTGAGTGAAAAGGCTGTTCCTATTACTGATGCTGAGAGAGGGAGGGAGAGATAATACATGCATGTTACTGAGTAAAAAAAAATTTGCCTTCGTTACTGAAATAGACAAAGGGGGCTAATAAAACATGTTATGTAAAAAGTAAAAAGACTGCTGCTATTACTTAAGTTGAGAGAGGTAACAAATGCATGTTATAAAGCGAGAAGACTGCTTCCATTACTGATATTGGGGGTGTGTGTGTAGGTGTGTGAGAGAGAGAGGTAGATAAGAAACACGTTGCCAAGTGAAAAGACTGCCTTCTAAACTGAAATTGAGAGAGAGAGAGAGAGAGAGAGAGAGAGAGAGAGAGAGAGAGAGAGAGAGAGAGAGAGAGAGAGAGAGAATTATTTTATCCAAATTTGAAATATTTTCAGCCTTCTAAATATTCCTCCTTGGACATATAGTATAACCCTTACTATCTTCATTTCTATGTGATAAAATAAAAAATGCCAAAGGTTTTATATCTCTGATGGGTAAGACCAACAAAGTCGACACACTAATTTACTGTTATCGTTCTATGTAATTTCAGAAAGCACTGAATGGATTTTCATGATAACCTCACGTTATAACAGAATTTAAAAATATTATCTTTAGTTTTTAGAATCCTGTTCCATTATTTCCATCGGGCGCTGTTATTGGTCTACTAATTTCTTGGATATTCTTTGGAACTAAAGATTAGCACACCCTCCAAAAATTTACGCTACTATCAACTTTGTTATCGAAATGTCGAATTTAAGAGAAATAAGAACGCTGCGCGCAGAAACTGCAAGCATGTACATACACATATTATGTATATACGCACAATAGTTGCAGTCCATTCATGATAATATGATACCCTAATACGCTCTGCCATTTGACTGCTAACAATATTATTTCAGGAATTTATAATTATAAATAAAAATTTGAAATCCTAGAAGCTAGAGAAATATTATTCAAACAAAGCACTGGTCTTTAATATAAAGGAAAAAGTGAATGCTAAATTGGTATCCGTGATTCTTGGAATTGATTTTCATAGGCTTAATAAAAGAACCACTTATTATGATCATTAACATATGCAGGGTTCAATTATGGCGAACTTCAATGGTCAAATTAACAGCACGTGGGGTTTCCCCACTTTTCTCTTCTCGAGAACTTCACTTCGGTCCTTCGTTCTAAGTTCTTCATTGGAGGGGTGGGCAGAGGTCTCGGCTAGCGCGATGTTGGCCCAGAGTTCGACTCTCCGACCGGCCAATGAAGATTTAGAGGAATTTATTTCTGGTGATAGAAATTCATTTCTCGTCATAATGTGGTTCGGATTCCACAATAAGCTGTAGGTCCCGTTACTAGGTAACAGTTGGTTCTTAGCCACGTAAAATAAGTCTAATCCTTCGGGCCAGCCCTAGGAGAGCTGTTAATCAGCTCAGTGGTCTGGTTAAACTCAGGTATACTTAGTTCTTCGTTCTCCTTGCTTCTCAAACAACATACTTGTCAATACTCTGCCAAAATAACGCTCTCTTCTGTCCCATCTACTCTCAAGCTTACTTATTACAAATGTAAAATACAGCAAATTCAAGAACGGGAAATAACACTAGGTTGATTTTGTTCTGTCTTTTGTCGGTGCGGATGAACCATTCGCCGTGGAGTTATTAAATTAGTGAAAATATAAGGTAATATTCATCATATTATGAATTTGTAAACCTACACTGCAAACGGTAGCAAACAGGAGCAGATATAGTTTCAATAATGTTCTAAACAAACAAGGTTTACCAGTTCGTCTACTGAGGAAATAATGCTCCCTACTATTTCATAGTATAAAACGCCCGTCATCTCTGACAACAGAGACCACATACCAAGAGGAAAATTCTCTTCCATTATCTTTCGCTCTTTTCAATTACAAGAATTCCGATTTTGTATATATTTCCTCTTCACCTGCAGAGAACCACCCACCCATGCATAACCAAGAAACGTACAGTACATAGTTCTTCATTGGAGGGGTGGGTAGAGTTCTCGGCTAGCACGCTGTTGGCCTAGCGTTCGACTCTCCGACCGGCCAATGAAGAATTAGAGGAATTTATTTCTGGTGATAGAAATTCATTTCTCGTCATAACGTGGTTCGGATTCCACAATAAACTGTAGGTCCCGTTGCTAGGTAACCAGTTGGTTCTTAACCACGTAAAATAAGTCTAATCCTTCGGGCCAGCCCTAGGAGAACTGTTAGTGGGGTAAAAGGTGCCATTTGGCGTCCTGGCGTCCTGAACATTTGGCGTCCTCAAGAAAGGGTGTCATTTGGCATCCTCAATTATTATTATTATTATATATTTATTTTATTTTTATATTTTTGCTGAAGAAAGTAACATGCATATATAAAAAAAATTATGTAGTAAGTAGGTTCCATTTGGCGTCCTGATCATTTGGCGTCCTCAAGAAAGGGTGTCATTTGGAGTCCTCAATTATTATTATTATTATTATTATAATTATTATTATTATTATTATTATTATTATTATTATTATTATTATTATTATTTATTTTATTTTTTTTATATTTTTGCTGAAGAAAATAACATACATATATAATGTGTTTGCGTGTGTGATTTATATATATATATATATATATATATATATATATATATTAACTTTATCACATACACAATTGTTCTGTGCGTTAGTAGAATTACTAAAAGGACCTCATTCAAACTGGATGGTATCTAATGGAGTATTTATTCAGAAAAAGTTACAAGCTTTTTTGGACAAACAGTCGACATTATCAAGTATCCAATTTGGCGTCCTCAATTATTATTATTATTATTATTATTATTATTATTATTATTATTATTATTATTATTATTATTATTATTATCTATTTATTTTATTTTTATATTTTTGCTGTAAAGAAAATAACATGCATATATAATGTGTTTATATATATATAATATATATATATATATATATATATATATATATATATATATATATATATATATATATATATATATATATATATATATTAATATTTATCACATACACAATTGTTCTGTGTGTTAGTAGAATTACTAAAAGGACCTCACTTAAACTGGATGGTAGCTAATGTACGGATACTTGATAATGTGGACTGTTTGTCCAAGAAAGCTTGTAACTTTTTCTGAATAAATACATCATTAGATACCATCCAGTTTGAATGAGGTGCTTTTATAATATATATATTATATATATATATATATATATATATATATATATATATATATATATATATATATATATATATATATATATATATATATATATATATATATATATATATATATATATATATATATATATATATATATATATATATATATATATATATATATATATATATATATACATATATATATATATATATATATATATATATATATATATATATATATATATATATATATATAATATATGTATTTGGCCATTGACGATCACAATTGATCTCACCCTGGGGCATCTTCCAACAAAGCATCACTGAAATGGGGGTTTAGTTTTACCAGGGATGGGCCCTTCCCCATTCTTAGCTCTGTTAGCTAGCCAAGAGCCTACGGCGTCTCTGCTTTTTTGTGAAAACAGATGATTCCCATGAAGAGTCCCGAAACCAGTTATTTCGCTGCTGACTGTAGGAAACACGCCAGTGCTGAAGGTGTTCCTCGATGCGTAAGTTCCTGCCACATTTCAGTCCTCAGAAGGTGGGAAAATCAATTTCGCATATGGTAGGCATTGAACTTACGGGATTTTAGGCCACGCCAGAGGTTGCCACTGAGGAATATGTGAAATCGGTATCACTGCTTCCCCACGTCGAGGTATCCACTGGCAAGAGGAGACTTACCGCTCGAAGCTCTTCCTTCTCGTGTCTCCTACGTCTGCGTTGACCTGGCTTCCTCGTTTTCTGGAAATTGATCATCTGTCTTCACAAAGAAGGAGAGTCCGCTCCATACGGATTAGCTGTGTCTGATTTATCCCAAGTTTTGTAATCGGACACGTGACGCATCTGGATTCCAGAGACATTTTCTTCTCCACTGAGCTGCTCCAGTCTTCGGGAATTGTTGGGATTCCTGGTAATGTCAGGGACTTCCAGCAGATGGCAATGATTTGGAATAATTCTTCATCTCTTTTTCTACCTATATGTATGTATAATTATG
>NC_089743.1:20041197-20098697 GCF_040412425.1 Macrobrachium rosenbergii | reverse complement strand
TTTGAATGAGGTCCTTTTGGTAATTCTACTAACGCACAGAACAATTGTGTATGTGATAAAGTTAATATATATATGTATATATGTATATATATATATATATATATATATATATATATATTACACACACGCAAACACATTATATATGCATGTCATTTTCTTCAGCAAAACTATAAAAATAAAATAAATAAATTATAGTAATAATAATAATTGAGGACGCCAAATGACTCCCTCTCTTGAGGACGCCAAATGGCACCTTTTACCCTACTTACTACATTTCTTTTATATATGCATGTTATTTTCTTCAGCAAAAATATAAAAATAAAATAAATATAATAATAATAATAATAATAATAATAATAATAATAATAATAATAATAATAATAATAATAATAATAATAATAATTGAGGACGCCAAATTGGATACTTGACAATGTGGACTGTTTGTCCAAAAAAGCCTGTAACTTTTTCTGTATAAATACTCCATTAGATACCATCCAGTTTGAATGAGGTCCTTTTAGTAATTCTACTAAAGCACACAACAATTTTGTACGTGATAAAGTTAATATATATATATACATATATATATATATATATATATATATATATATATATATATATATTTATATATATTACACACACGTAAATACATTATATATGCATGTTATTTTCTTCAGCAAAAACATAAAAATAAAATAAATATATAATAATAATAATAATAATAATAATTGAGGACGCCAAATGACACCCTTTCTTGAGGACGCCAAATGTTCAGGGCGCCAGGACGCCAAATGGCACCTTTTATCCTACTGCTGTTAATCAGCTCAGTGGTCTGGTTAAACTAAGATATACTTAACTTTAACTTAACGTACAGTACATGAGACTTGAAAAATAACTCCCCTCCGATAATACCCATACACAAGAAACCATGCTGTTTACTACGGTTGAAACAACTGGATTTTCCAGCAAGACCAAAGATGAAAAACTTACGCCCAGAGCGATTAAAAAGCAAAACTTTTCAGCAGTGAAAGAGCCAACAGTATCCATAATGTCTGTTCCATTCGTGGATCGCAAACTATCTCTTTCCCTCCGTACTCATTTTACGGAATTCTCTCCCTAGCTTCCTTTTTCCCAGATGTCTATAGTCTCCTATTCTCTTAGAGGTAGGTCTATCACCTTTTCGGCCATTAGTGTTCACTTACTTTTCCTTTCCTTTCCTATTCTGCGGGCTCGGGTAAACAAAGGCATCTGTCTGACCTTTCCTTACCTTCCTTAATAAGATTTGAAGATGAACAGCAGAAACGAAAGGATACAATCAATTTTTTTATTCGAAGGCCGACGGGTCGGAAAACTCAATTCATTTTCCTAGCTTAAGATGACTGTAAAACAAAGACACGATAAGGAAAAAGAGAAAAGATCTGATCCTTAAAAGGGATTAGGTACAATAATCATGAAATCGGGAATCAGAGTAGGAAATCAAGAGCTTGGAAGCTTGCATTCAGTGGAATAGAAACAGTACATTATTTTGTTAATGTTAATGCATGGAGCAATGGGACTAGATCCTTACTGGACTTCCTCAACCAAGGAGCTCCTCGTTGGACAAGTCGGTAGAGTTCTCCACTAGCACTCTGCTAGTCCCGAGTTCGAGTCTCCGGCCGGCCGATGAAGAATTAAGAGGAATTTATTTCTGGCGATAGAAATTCATTTCTCGCTATAATGTGGTTCGGATTCCACAATAAGCTGTAGGTCCCGTTGCTAGGTAACCAATTGGTTCTTAGCCACGTAAAATAAGTCTGATTGGGCCAGCCCTAGGAGAGCTGTTAATCAGCTCAGTGGTCTGGTTAAACTAAAGTATACTTAACTTTTTCCTCAACCAAGGTCTTAAGGGACAATAAGAAGAGGAAGAAAAATGGCGGGTCTTATCAGCAGAGAAGAAGACAGACCCATATCCTGAAAGCCGAGAGAGAATAGCCAAGCTTTCAATATGAAAACAAACTCTTGCCTACGGGATCATCGCTTTGCGCTCACATGCAGACATTTTATTGGTATTAAAGCTGCGGTACAATCATTTTTGCATTAGGCCGTTTATTATACACATTCACTGGGGCGCAGCCGATTTTTTCCCAATACGAACACAGCTCTTTTATATATTTGCTGATTTCAAATTAGGTTACCAGGGTAAATTCAATCACTGTCATACACGTGCTATTTTGTGCATATTTCAAAAGAACATTCCAGTATATATTTTTCCAGACACCCTGAAACAGTATTTTTACGAATGCTGGGTTAATGTGACTATGAAATACACTCCAATTTATAAACTATCTATGCACACAAATATATGTATATATATATATATATATATATATATATATATATATATATATATATATATATATATATATATACTAAAATATCAGCTGGAATGGTGACTTTCATTTACAATCGATTTCATTGTGCCTTGGTGATGACTTAGCCCCAAGGGTAATTTTAATTTTATGTATTTTACGGATGTAATTTCGATTTCAGTGATGTTTGCGGCTTTTTATATATATATATATATATATATATATATATATATATATATATATATATATATATATATATATATTACATCAGTGTGTATGTGCGTGTGTGTTTACACAATTCATCGAAATCGAATTCAATATGCTTTGAGAATAACTTACATTCAAGAGGCATATTATTGGTAATTGCATCAAATTGTTATTCTCCTTGGCTGTAAGTTATTCCCAAGCCATAGTGAATTCGATGTTAAGTGATATTCACCATGTAAGCTGATCTTTAAGCTTGTAACTATTCAAGCGTGATACGGCTAGAGAGGCATATCGGACATTCTTGCAAGTCCTGCAGTGACTGTTCAAATACCAATTTACATAGTTAACTTGCTGTTTCTCGGAGTAGCCTTTTGAGATTCAGCGCAAGATTCCTTTCATTATTATTATTGTTGCTGTGCCTATATTTTAAAAAGTGACCTCCATAGGAGGCATTACTTAAGGTTCTTTGCAGCCTCCCTTCTGCCCCTAGCTGCAACTCATTTCATTCCTTTTACTGTACCTCTATTCATATTGTCCTTCTTCCATCTTGCTATCCACCATTCTCCTTTACATTTGCTTCACAGTGCAACTCTGAGGTTTTTCTACTGTTTCACCTTTCAAACCTTTCTACTCTGTTTCACTTTCAACGCCGAATTACCTCATAGGTCACAGCGCTTGGCATTTGGCCAAAAGTCTGTATTCCTCTCTTCCTTAAAAAGTGACAATCATATAGAAAAATGCACGGGATGGACGACGACAAGCGTAAGCCTAGTTTTCATTACTTATAAGTTATCGTTGTTACCCGCACGATAGGAATACAAGAGTTTAATTTATTGTTATCAGCCTCCTTACACTCTACTAAGACGAAGTAGAAAGATTTTCGGGAAAACATACTACGACAAAGAGAGAGAGAGAGAGAGAGAGAGAGAGAGAGAGAGAGAGAGAGAGAGGTTTTACATGTAAGCCTCTTCCAACTACCTCTAACTGTTCTTGGAATATTGTCTTAATTAACGATAATGAACACAGAAAATTTCGAAAACTACAAATTAAATTTATAAGAAAAATTTGAAGAATCATCAAATTTAAAAATGATTAAAAGTACATAAGGGAGAAAATTCAGACACTTACTTTACTGAAGTGTCATGTCCCACCATTTTTTCAACTCATTATATAATGAAAATCTATTGCTTCTTTGGACTGACACTCCCATGATGGATACGAAGCATCAACCGCATATAAAATAACCGAAGCATCATTATACCCCACCGAATGTTCTTCAAATTAACATTAAAATTCATGACAAACATCAGATTTAAAACAAAGGCATTATACGCCACCCAGTAAAGAAAAGCTCGATTTGAAGAAAATTACGTCCTGCTGATATATCTAATATATGTTTATGTGACCTTGAACTTTAGGAAATATCTTGGTCAAGGTCAGAATGTTTCTGATTTCATACTGAAACAGCACACCATATTTGAAAGCAATAAAACGATGATGCGGCCTTGACTTGACCAAACAACCTTAGGTTAAAACCTTGATATTGAAATCGCATGGTGAATATCAACTCGAAAGAAAAACGAGGTAGCTGTTGGGATACGGCATTGTTTGCGTAGCACAAGTGGAGTAAGAACTTTTGGAATAGTGAGGAATGCAGAAATGTGACAGCGTCGTGGCATAAGGGTTATCACATGCAAAAAGTTGGATCAGAGCGTTTTCCCGGTATTTGGTTACTGGAAAAATATGAATGATTTCCAAGTTGGTGAATAGCGTGTATAAATAAGCAAGAACTTGGGAATTAAGAGAAGGCGGCCGAGAAAGTGATGATTATTAACTGTTCAGTGTGTAGGGGATGCTGATTCGCTGCTTGTGAGCGTTATGTGTTAGCATAAAGAGCAGCCGATGCTATGAAATGTTTATGCAATCAACTGTTGAATCAAAGATGGAATCATCCTTGACCCAAATATTGAAAAAAGTATACGTTAGTTTAACCAGACCACTGAGCTGATTAACAGCTCTCCTAGGGCTGGCCCGAAGGATTAGATTTATTTGACGTGGCTAAGAACCAACTGGTTACCTAGCAACGGGACCTACAGCTTATTGTGGAATCCGAACCACATTATGACGAGAAATTAATTTCTATCACCAGAAACAAATTCCTCTAATTCTTCATTGGCCGGTCGGAGAGTCGAACGCTGGGCCAACAGCTTGCAAGCTGAGAGCTCTACCCACTCCTCCAATGAAGAACTCCAAATGTTGAAGAATGACGTGGTCGTGAAAGCTGTATTGTTTTCCTTTAGATATACCGATATTTAGGTGCGTCTTTATAATAAAAACTAATGCTAATTGATTTTTAAAAGTACTGGAGGGAACTGACAGGAGCGCGGGGACCCCACTGCATATCCGCTAGGACATTATGCAATCAGTTTCCTATGCAACTAGTATGTAAAACCACAATACTTCTCCCCTCCAACAATAAGAATATTTAGTCTATTTTCAAAACAGTAACTTAAACCTTGAGGAACTTATGATGACGCAAGTCTGCCAAAAAATGCAACGAAAATCCAGTATTCAACATTTGGTTCCTAAGTATGATATAATGTAGGCCTTGTTCTGACTTTCCTACTGAGTTCTTATATATTAGTACTGTTTTTATGAACGCCTATCAAATGCAGGTTGCACTGTGCTTCGGTGCAGGATGGATGGAAGTATGCAAGCAAAAGAAAAAGAAAAAGCATTTAATTTTCGCTCCACGCATGAGGTGATTTTAGGGCGCTGAGTCATTTTGCACAATATTGCAACCTAGCATACCGATCCGTTATGTCCTTGTCAAAAGCCCTCCACTCAGATTTAGATCATGTTTCTAGATACCATTCTTTCCAGACACAGAACTATGACCTAATTATTTAACCCTGCTATTAACTTATTAATTATCTAAAAAATATTCTTGTCTTGGGGCCCACAGACTTAATCAAGTTTTCAAATACAAGTTAAACAATGATTCGTACTAAAATAGCTCTGAAGAAATATATGACAGTAGATCAACACTGCAAAACGGATTCATTAAGGACAGCGGATAGGGGAAAAAAATTGATCGGGTCCCTACCCAACAGAAAATGCGCAATACCACAGGCATAAGGCTATCAAAATTGTCTCGTTTTTGCAAGCCAAAGACTGAAAAAATTTTGCAAAATTTCGAATTTCATATATCAACACCAGGGAAGGCTGGTTTGCGGCTGGATGATTTTGCTTCCCAAAAATGCGCATTTGCTGGGCCGCGGACTCCTATTGTCATCAATGTACATTATTTCCAGCATACACATATGTACACACATCTGTCTATCTACTTATCTATCTGTCTGTCTAACATACGTACATACATACATACATACACACACATTTATATATATATGTACATAAATACATATAATATAATATTAATGAATATAAATATCTATATATATACATACATATATATATATATATATATATATATATATATATATATATATATATATATATATATATATATATATATATATATGTGTGTGTGTGTGTGTGTGTGTGTGTGTGTGTGTGTGTGTTTGGGTAGGTGTGTACATACAAGAAATGCAAAATAAATCTTAAAGAGAAAATCAAATAGAACAGAAGAAAACAATAAAAAGGAAAACATAATAGAACAAAAGAAATAAAACAAAAATCAAAACAGCTTCATCAAGTCTTCCAAATTATGGGAGAAAGAAAATTGGCGATTATACAGTCAGTAAAAACGGGAAAGACATGCTAGCCACATCCAAATAACGAGTATGATGAAAGAAAAAAAAAATTCGCGTCGCCAGCACAAACAAGGGAAAATAAGCCAAAATCACAAACGAGGCAAAAACAAGCCGAAATCACACGCGACCTCATTTGCAAAAGGCAGCAACTTCATAATGCAATTAGGTAAATTAACACAATTCTCCTTCGGTCTTCCCATATCTCACTCTCTCTCTCTCAAAAATCTGACTTCTTTCTGTCGAGCCGCAATTTTGTTTGTTTCTACAACGCGCAAAGCTTCTCTCTCTCTCTCTCTCTCTCTCTCTCTCTCTCTCTCTCTCTCTCTCTCTCTCTCTCTCTCTCCGCCAACATTATGGGCGCCCTCTCACACCCTTCCTCCCTTTTCACACCACTCGCAAACTAGCAGTAAAAAGCTTGGTGTGATGTATGGAATACATTAAATGTAACTGCCGTTTTATCATTTTTATAGGCATGGAAAATAATTTCTTGATTTTCTCGTTCTCGGACCCTGGCTGAAGACAGTGAGTTAAGGGAATTGTTGCAAAATCTACTCTCCTCGGGGAAGGAGGTATTTTTGTCTCTTTGTGTTATTGTAAGTAAGCGGAGAGAGAGAGAGAGAGAGAGAGAGAGAGAGAGAGAGAGAGAGAGAGAGAGAGAGAGAGAGAGAGAGAGGCCTGTACCCCTCAAATCCGTGCCAGAACATTATTTACACAACCAGTAATCAATCCCAGCAATATCAATAGTGACAGCAGAGGCACGGAAGCACACCAGTCACGAAAGTGATCACCGTGCGTGAGAAAGCTTGCATCTGTCTGTTGATTTCATTCTTATATTATTTGCATAGGTTTCTATTTTAAATACACACACACACATATATATATATATATATATATATATATATATATATATATATATATATATATATATATATATATATATATATATATATATATATATATTTATATTTTATATATAATTTATATTTATATATTATATATATATATATATATATATATATATATATATATATATATATATATATATACAAAAAATTAAGCAACATATTTTATTTAATATCCAACTCACTATACCTTGAAAATAACTTACACAAAAGAGAAATTGTAAGTGATAACTACTACGTCACCAGTGGGATTCGAACTGCCAGCTGGTTGGGAAACAACAAAGGTACAGTGACCATTGAGCCATCAGGGAGGTTCAAATCCCACTATGACGAAGTACTTATTATTTAAAATTCCCCTTGGGTGTAAGTTATTCCCAAGGTATAGTGATTTGGATGTTAAACGAAGTTTGTGGTTTAATATTTGTTAAAAAATAATGTCACGAAGTGTTCAAGTACCTGGTAATTATACTTACTAATCATAGAATTCAAAATTTACCTCACTTACAGCCACATACCTGGACTCTCATAACAAAAAAAATACAACTGAATACTCTAAAGGCAACAGTGATCCCTTAAAAAGGTTATCAGCCACGTGTGGTATCAAAATATACTCAGATTTATCAAAACAATAGTGAGGTATCAATATATACTTAAGTTGATCAAAGGGCACCACTCCATTACTGCAATTATCTCTCCTCGATTAGAATCATTTCAGCAAAAAACGGAAGGAACAAAACTTGTATCACTGTAGTTTATTCACAAAGTTATTTCTACAACTGGTGGTCAATAAATGAAAAACTACTGTAAAACTTTAAATACAAAAGTTTATTTTTATTTCATTTACTTTACAATTAAATTACTATTACATGGAAACACAATCTTAATTAATCCTTGAACTCAGATATTGTTAAAATGTGAAACAAAACTAAGTCAGCAAAAGTTAAACCATTAAGAAACACTAAGATGCGAAAGAAAACTAAGTAATTGGAAAACATAATAAGAATATACAAACACAAAATTGAAAATTGTAAAATGTAATAAATTCACTAAAGTATAAAACCCTTATTATACCATGATATAAACTGCAAATTACAATACCTTTCACAAGTTTTCACAAGATTTCACCAGCTGCAGCTGCTTTTCACTAAACGCACTTTTCTGATAGTTGCCGTTACCAATATATACCCTGTTATAATGTCTACATAGATTTCACAATCAACTATTAGAGTGACCAGTATAAAAACAATTTACATTACTTTTAAATTACTCACACTGAATTCTGAGAGAGAGAGAGAGAGAGAGAGAGAGAGAGAGAGAGAGAGAGAGAGAGAGAGAGAGAGAAAAGTATACCTTAGTTTTACCAGACCACTGAGCTGATTAACAGCTCTCCTAGGGCTGGCCCGAAGGATTAGACTTATTTTACGTGGCTGAGAACCAATTGGTTACTTAGCAACGGGACCTACAGCTTATTGTGGAATCCGAACCACATTATAGCAAGAAATGAATTTCTATCACCAGAAATAAATTCCTCTAACTCTTCATCAGCCGGCTGGGGAATCGAACTCCGGCCCAGCGAGTGCCAGTCCACAGCTCTGCTGACTCACCCAACGAAGAGCTGAGAGAGAGAGAGAGAGAGAGAGAGAGAGAGAGAGAGAGAGAGAGAGAGAGAGTGGGGAATCTGGCACAGAAGGTCTCTAGAATCAGAATGACAAATTTACTTTTCCAAAGCAAAACGGCACTGGTTCGGGAAACTAGGTGACGTAATTTCCACGTACTCTGCCTCTGAGACAAAGGATGATTACTCAATAGTTTCCATCCACCCTCGTGCTTTTAAGACAGAGTGATACATGTTCAGAGACATGCAAGACTATGGGATCATTCAACTCGTGACTCTAACAAGAAAATGTTTGCTTGACCAAGCGCCCTTCTCTCATCTCGTCTGTTTACGTGACTTATCGCTTGAATCAAAACAAAAGAGATCCCGTGACTGCCCAGTCACATGAGGCTGGGTGATGTAATCTTCGACCCCTATTACATTTTTACATTTTACACTAATACTAACAACATTTTACAATTATTATTATAAAAACACAGAATATTTCTCGTATATCAAAATTACATACATCACTTCTTGCATATACAAAAATCATATGATAATTATAAATGCAAACATGAAATTGTGGACAGAAATACTATCAAACTATTCTATACATGAGAATATATATATATATATATGTATATATATATATATATATATATATATATATATATATATATATATGTGTGTGTGTGTGTGTGTGTATTGTGTGTGTGTGTATGAGTGTGTTCGTGTGTGTGTGTGTGTGTGTGTTTTCCCTTGAGAGGCCTGTTTCCAAGGAGCACTAACCTTGCGTCTCCCAGTAAATCCTTTGGGATGAAGCTGTTTGACCAATGTCTAGCAGCGACCCACCACATTTAATTAACCACCATGTACATAACAGACTAGGTCAACAGCGAAGCGACTGTCTTCTGGGAGAAACAGACTGAAATCGACTCCCGCCGACTGGAAGCGATCTCGGGGCTCGTTGTTGATGCGAGGTTGGCAAATACTTGTTTGACCTACATATATATATATATATATATATATATATATATATATATATATATATATATATATATATATATATATATATATATATATATATATATATATATATATGTATATATATATATATATATATATATATATATATATATATATATAAATGATATAAATGTTGTTAATCTTGTATTTAGTCAGGCCGGTAACAAGGAGGAAAAAAGAAGTCGACCGACGTACTTCTTTTAAAATAAAAATGATTTTTGTCGATTAAGACAAAGAGAAGCAGGGGAGACTTACAAAGCTTGCAGGTACAAGAAATGAAAGTTACTAAACAGAACAAGATAAGCTAAACTGAGCTTCCGTAAAAACAGTACAAACTATAAAACGACAGCATGGCTACAATGCTTAAGAGAGGATGTGAGTTTGCGTATTGTTATACTCGTACGCGTCTCCATTGTCTTTATTAAGGGAGTTTGGACGCAAATAACCATAAATTATAATTAAATGACAAGTGCACTTAAACAGAATATTCAAAAATAGACTTAATCACTTCATTCCAATAAAATGGAATTTCTGAAATTTTCAGATTTTATATTCATATAGACAAAGAACATACATTATTAACACACACTTGCGTCCTAGAGCGTGTCAACGATTCGAAATACTAATACAGTCTCAAGGCAGAAACACCAGCTGACGGGTTTTCGAACACATTGTTGGAGATAATACTCCTTCAATACAGAATGAGTTTCTTTTCTTCAGCCCACTGGCAAGTAAACTTTGACTCTTGTATGGTAGAGGAAATAACACAGTATCATTCACGCAGTTGTGTATAGTGTGAAAATCAACAAATGACTAAGGGCATGGGGTTTGCAGACCCATACTCTGGGCTAATGATGAAAAGAGGGAAGAATATTAAACCTCAGGGTTTTGAATGAGTTTGGAAATGGCAAAGATGAGAAAATATGCATGGTTCTCGTTTTAGAAGCTAAGTCTGCATGGTGAAAAACAGTTTTTCAAGACTGGAAAGGCGAAGAGTGAGACGCAAGACACGGAAGTGGAAAGTACTTTTCTGCGTCATTGATACTATGCGGATGGGTGAAAGAGTACACATCTGTTAGTCAAGGATTGTGTAGGTAAAAGTGAAAGGGGTAAAAAAATAGGCATGACAGGATTTGTACTGTACATAGTCCCGGAATGAAAAAGAGTGACAAAGAGAGATAAAGTTTCTAGGTGAGACTGATTTAGTGGCTGACAGTTAGGATAATAGAAAAACTGGTTATGCTCAGTAAAAAGATAAGTGAACAAGATACGTGACAAATTCACTAAAAATTGAGTACCTTGAGGAAATGTGTTCTGAAAGGGTCTTCACTGTAATGTATATTAAATCTACAGACTACATTCATTACATTGACAATATGTTAATACACACTGAACTCTTAACTTCTCAGTTGTCTTCTCAGTTTCCTATCACATTTGGTTATATTTTCCTTTGAAAACTTTGAGAATTCCACAAGGAGACATTATATAAAAGAAACTATTTTCAAAACATAAATTAAACTGAGCTCGAGCAATTTAGTACAATGCACTGATAACAGTGTTGAACGTCCTGTCCCTAACCTCAGTTTGATTCCTGGTATTGTTCATTTCATTTTTTATTTCAGATTTCAAGGTTTTCATGTGGGTACTGTGGCTGCTATGCTGTGGTCTCTTGATACAATGCCTGGCACTCGACAACAGCCTTCCATAAGGCTACTATGCTGTAGTCTCGTATTGACAGTCTGGGTACAATGCTTGGTAATCAATAACAGCCTTCCATCTGGCTGCTATGCTGTAGTCTTATGGACAGTCTTGGTACAAGGCCTGGCATGCGATATCTCCCTTCCATCTGGCCACTGTGTTATAGTCTCTTATTCATAGTATTGTTACAATACTTGGTACTCAATAACAGCCTTCCATCTGGCCGCTATGCTGTAGTCTTTCATAGGCAGTCTTGGTACAATGCCTGGCACTCAATAACAGACTTCCATCTAGCCACTTTAATGTAGTCTCTTACTGACAGTCTTGTTACAATACCTGGCACTCGATAACAGCCTTCCATTTGGCTGCTATGCTGTAGTCTTTTATAGACAGTCTTGGTACAATGCCTGGCACTCAATAACAGCCTTCCATCTAGCCACTTTAATGTAGTCTCTTATTGACAGTCTTGTTACAATACCTGGAACTCGAAAATAGCCTTCCATTTGGCTGCTATGCAGTAGTCTTTTATAGACAGTCTTGGTACAATGCCTGGTACTTATTAACAGCCCTCCATCTAGCCACTTTAACATAGTCTCTTATTGACAGTCTTGTTACAATACCTGGCACTCGATAACAGCCTTCCATATGGCTCTTATGTTGTAGTCTCTTATAGACAGCCTTGGTATGATACCTGGCTCTTGATAGCAGTCTTCCATCTGGTTGCTATGCTGTAGTCTCTTATAGACAGTCTTGGTACAAGGCCTGGCATGCGATATCTCCCTTCCATCTGGCCACTGTGTTATAGTCTCTTATTCACAGTCTTGTTACAATACCTGGTACTCAATAACAGCCTTCCATCAGGTCGCTGTGCTGCAGTCTTTTATAGACAGTCTTGGTACAATGCCCGGCACTCAATAACAGCCTTCCATCTAACCACTTTAATGTAGTCTCTTATTGACAGTCTTGTTACAATACCTGGCACTTGATAACAGCCTTCCATATGGCTCCTATGCTGTAGTCTCTTATAGACAGTCTTGGTATGATGCCTGGCACTTGATAACAGCCTTCCATCTGGGTGCTATGCTGTAGTCTCTTATAGACAGTCTTGGTAAAAGGCCTGGAACTCGATAGCAGCCTTTCACCTAGCTGCTATGATGTAGTCTCTTTATAGACAGTCTTGTTACGATGCCTGGCACTCGATAACAGCTTTCCATCAGGTGGCTATGCTGTACTCTCTTACTGACAGTCTTGGTACAATACCTGGCACTTGACAACAGCCTTCCATCTAGCCGCTATGCTGTACTCTCTTATTGACAGTCTTGGTGCCATGCCTGAGACGTAATAACGACTATTCACCTGGATGCTATGTTTCAGTCTCTTTTATCGACAGCCTTGGTACTACGTCTGGGACTTGATAACAGCCTTGCATCTGGCTGGTACATCATTAGTCTCCTTTATGGCAGTGTTGGTACTACGGTAACTGCTTCTTGACTGACACTTCTCAAATGTTCACCTGTCACCTAGGCCTACATGAAGAAAGTTGGGAAGAGGGCCTTAAGGAAGTCGTCTCTCATTGTTTAGGACATCCTACACTTTCTGGAGAACCTACAGGCGGCAATTTGTCTTCATGTGCTGTTATTCCTTATACCCTTTTAGCAAGTGTGTTGTCTGCATTTTCCTTATGCAGGTGCAGCTGCAGAAAGATACAAAGGAACGAGGCATTCGTTCTCTTGAGATGTGTCAATTTGATTTATGAAAAGGGACGGGAGGAGGAGAGTGGGATTAGTCCAAGATATCTGCAAAGATAAAGGTCGCATAATGTTCAGCTGACCAGCAAGGGATTCCTTTAATCAGTTCACATAGCTGGGATGAAAACAAGAAAGGAAAGTACAGTATATGAGTGTGTGTATATATGTATACATATACAGTATATACACATATAATGTTATAACATCCGAAGCCTAATTCCCTAATAAAATAAAATACAAGTTTAGGAAAGGAAATACCTTGTTTTCATCCCATCTATGTGAACTGATTAAGGGAATGAATCCCTTGCTGGTCAGCTGAACTCTTTGCGACCATTGGCTTGGGAATAATATATTTTCAAATATGTTAACCAAGGGGGAACTTTTTGGTTGATAAGAAGTTCGTCGTCTCTTAGGCTTGAACCACAAGAACTCACGACGTACAGGTTGACGCCTTAACCCACACGGCCATCAAGAGAAGTATAAATTGATATCGACTCTCACCTACAAATCCCTGTCGAACTCAGGTATTTGTTAAGGCGTCAACTGTACGTCGTAAGTTCTCGTATTTCGTGGTTCGAACCCATGAGATGACGAACTTGTTAGCGATTAAAAAATTACCCTTCGGTTATCATATATGAAAATATTTTATTTCCGAGGTAGAGCGAATTGATATTAAACGACATTTGTAGCTTAGTGCTTGTATATGAATCACGGTGATGTGATAAAATTCACATATCTTCTTCGTTTTAACGTGCTTTTTCCCCATTTTTATATGGGGTAAGCACGATGCCTTCTTTTGAATATATATATATATATATATATATATATATATATATATATATATATATATATATATATATATATATATATATATATATATATAATCAGAATCTACAAACGTCTTTAATATCAATTGCTCTACATAAATAATATATTTTATATATATGTTACCGAAGGGGAATTTTTAGCTGGTTCGACCCACGGGACGGTGGACTTATTATCAACTAAAAATTCCTTCGGTAAACATATATGAAAATATATTATTATATTATTTCCGAGGTAGAGCGAATTGATATTAAAGGACGTTTGTAGCTTTCTGATTGTATATGAATCACGGTGATGTGATAAATAGTCATTCATATATATATATATATATATATATATATATATATATATATATATATATATATATATATATATATATATATATATATATATATATATACATATATATATATATATATATATATATATATATATATATATATATATATATAATATATATATATATATATATATATATATATATAAATTGTATATACATCTATAATATATATATACACACATACATGTATATATATATATATATATATATATATATATATATATATATATATAATGAATTTTATCAAGGAGCCTCTGATGGCACAGTTGGTTACAGCAGCAGCTTCGGACTTTGTAGAGGTCTGTGGCGCGGGGTTCAAAACCGCAGCCGACTGATCAGAGAGGCGGACACTTTGTTATCGTGTAGACACCCGGGATTATGTATGTAATCAACGGATAGGTTTGCTTAAAAAGCAAATGGGTGTTACAGACTAAATACACACACAAAACAAAGCCACTCCAACAACATCTTCTAAAAACATAACAAACATCTCACACGTCTCGAACTCTCGACCTACCCACGCAACAACTTCTCGCTGCTGGGAGAAAGGGCGTTGGGTCTGGTATGACATATGTACCATACGCTACCGGGTTCTAAGCGATGTCAGGCAGGGCAGCCGATCGAGACTACGGTCTACCCCAAAGCCAAATCAAAAGTCCTTCAAAAGAAGGCATCGTGCTTACCCCATACAAAAATGGGAAAAAAGCACGTTAAAAAGAAGAAGATATAATGAATTTTATCACATCACCGTGATTCATATACAGTACAAGTACTAAGCTTCAAATGTCGTTTAATATCCAATTCGCTCTACCTCGGAAGTAAAATATTTTCATATGTGATAACCGAAGGGGAATTTGTTAGTTGATAAGAAGTTCGTCATCTCATGGGCTCGAACCACGAAACACGAGAACTCACCATGTACAGTTGACGCCTTAACAAACACCTGAGTTCGACAGGGATTTGTAGGTGAGAGTCGATATCTATCTTCTCTTGATGGCCGTGTGGGTTAAGGCGTCAACCTGTGCATCGTGAGTTCTTGTGGTTCGAGCCTAAGAGATGACGAACTTCTTATCAACTAAAAAGTTCCCCTTTGGTTAACATATTTGAAAATCTATTATTCCCAAGCCAACTGGATATTAAACGACATTTGTAGCTTAATGTTTATATATATATATATATATATATTTATATACATATATATATATATATATATATATATATATATATATATATATATATATATATATATATATATATATATATATATATATATATATATATATATATAGTCTTATATATATATATATATATATATATATATATATAGTCTTGAGGTATGTCCAAAAACAGCTTAAACATCAATGTACATATATATATATATATATATATATATATATATATATATATATATATATATATATATTATATATATATATATATATATATATATATATATATATATATGTGTGTGTGTGTGTGTGTGTGTGTGTGTGTGTGTGTGTGTGTACTAAAGACATGTCCAAAAAACAGCTTAAACTTTAATGTTACATACTAGAAAACAGTTGACTATTCTAATATTTTTAGTTAACAGCTGATACTTATGCTTGGTATTTTCTGATCTGATCTTCATTTTACCCCTTCTTTCCCTTTGTTCAGGTTTTTCCCATTGTCAAGTAAATAAATACATATTTAGATTGAAATTAAAACTGTTTACAGTATTGCCGAAATCTAGTTTCAACTCGTGCAAACGAGCAAATTCTCTTTTTAATCGCCAAGAAAGTTAAACTGTAAAGGAAACGAACATTAAAAAAGATAAATAAAATTTTTCTACAAGAAGGAAAAAAGTAAATAAAGAAATTACAAAATGACAATGCCTGGCGCGAAAGAAAAAAGCTATTTTACTGAATTACATGTGGAAAGAAGAATTAATGAATTGAAAATCCGGAGTTTATATGGAAATAAATGATATGACAATTTTTACATGGTCAGAAAAACCTAGTTAATTTCAAGAGAAAAATAATTTTTTTCCGTGATAAGCAAACATATGATATTCCCAAATAACAGCAGATTTCTTTGAAAATCCGCCAGTATCAAGTTAACAGCTTTTCCCTACATTGTCAAAGAAAACAGAATTTTCCTAAATAACCAGAAAAAAAGTCTGAAAGTCTCAGAAAAAGTCATTTTTCCAACGTGGCTAAGAAAAACAATATTTTAATTTAGTTCGTGTAAAATTCCTAGTAACAGCAACTTTTCCATCTGATTAGCTAAATACGAAAGCTCAAAATAAAAGACAATTTTTCTGCATAGCAAATATCTAGGACTTTCAGAAAAATGCAGTAAGGTTTGCACACGGTCAGTGCAAAAAATATAACACAAGAAGAGAAACGCAAATATCCAAATATATATGATTTACAAAAATTGGAGAAACTGGTTATTGTCCTAAATTACATGGCTATCGTAAATCAGGTAACCTTAGGAAACAAGTGCGTTATATTTGTATTGATCGTCTTCAATGGTGGGGCTTACGAGAAAATGTTATGTCTCCTTTGCTGTTTGCCCTTTTCTAGGGAGTTTTTAATGAAAAAAGTGGTTGGAGACGGGAGATAAGTTTAAAATTAAGGCAACTATAGAAAGTTAACAGACTTATCATATCCCACAAGATCTACAAAGCATCCTTAACAGAATGCACAATATATCCGCAGATCAGACTTCATGAAAACGTCAGTAAAACAGAAATAATGAAGAATGTATGCACAAAAGGATAAAATAACACAAGGTGGAAAAAGGAACAATGAGGTTGAGTCTTTCAGGCATTTATGAGCAATGACATCCAATTCAGGTTCTCTTGATTTGTTATTTAGTGAAGAATTAAAAACATCAAACAAATGACATGACGAATCAGATTTGGACATGAAATAGGCAGAAATTGTATATTAAAGAAGTAAGATTTTACCTTATTCTTGTATGATTTGCATTACTGTAAGGACAAAAATCACGGTATGTCAAATAAGCTACAACTAAAAGATTTTGATGATTAGAGAAGAGTACTAGAAATCGGACTGCAATACACAGTGACAAATTTTTAAAGTTTCATATAAAGATTAGAAAAGAACGGAAGAAGGAGATGGCTTGAACATGTCCGCTCTACACAAAGGAGAATGTTACATGTTAGTGTCGCTTGGGCTCGGGTAGGCAGCCGACGGGTTAGAAAACCCCGGCCTACTTACATGAGAACTATTGCCCAGAAGGCTGGAGATAACCGGAGATTTGTGAAAGATAAAGGGCAGGATACAGATAAGTGACAGAATTTCACATAGCCCTTTAGGTTGCACAGCGTTGGAGGCGATAATCATGATCATCGTTAGCAAAAGTATGGCAATCTCAGGAGAAGAGAGAAGTCAGTGAAATTCTGAAATAGTTAGCAAACACTTAACTTCAGCTTAGAAGGAAACCACAAAACTGCTGACATAGTTAGGTTTTAAAATAATATAAGTTTGTCTTAGAGAATAACCCAGGAATATAAATAGAGATGTATTTCACTGGACATTAGTGTGATCACGATGTGCAGACTTCCCAAAGCATGACGTGTCCGTGGAGGCATCCGTGTGCACGAAAAGAGCCGAAAATCGATCTGGCGACAAAACACGGCCAGTATCATCATCTGTTCGACAGACGACTCAATTCTGTGACCCGTGGTGGGCTGTGATTCATTCTGATTGATTGTGAAAAAGTGTCTCATTCATCATAGAAAATTATAGATGATCACGGATAATTCTATGCACTTGCTAATTACATTCGTCATTTCAGCCAACACACAGTCAATAACAACAAAACAAATGACGACAAAGACGACAGCAGCTACAACGACAACATTAATAATAACGACAACGAAGACAACAATAACTACAACGACAACATTAATAATAATGACGACGAAGACGACAACAACTACAACGACAACACTAACAATAATGACAACGAAGACGACAACAACTACAACGACAACATTAATAATAATGATGGACGAAGACGACAACAGCTACAACTACAACGACAACATTAATTATAATGATAACTAAGATGACAACAACTAAAATAACAACAATAACAATAATGACAGCGAAGACGACAACAACTACAACTACAACGACAACATTAATAATAATGACAACGAAGACGACAACAACTACAAAGACAACACAATCATAATGACAGCAAAGACGACAGCAACTACAAAGACAACATTAATAATAATGAAAACGAAGACGACAACTACAAAGACAACATTAATAATAATGACAATGAAGACGACAACAACTACAAAGACAACAATAATAATAATGACATTAAAGACGACAACAACTACATTAATAATAATAATGACAACGAAGATGGCAACAACTAAAACGACAACACTGATAATAATGACAACGAAGATTACAACAACTATAACAACAACATTAATAACGATAATGGATGAAGACGACAACAACTACAACGACAACATTAATTATAATGACAACTAAGACGTCTTACCCCCACAGTAATCTTTTCCAGATTGTAAGTCATATGTAAACCGAAATGAGGTATGATAAACCTGTAAAGCTTATTCTGTTACCAAGTCCACAGGCAGCCCCATTTCAGGGAAGCCCTTCCCACTCCCAAACCTCTTTGGTGCCCTTTGGTGCTAGAGATGCCTTACCCCCACAGTATTCTTTTCCAGATAGTAAGTCATATGTTTACCAAGTTTGGCTTAAATTGCTCAATGCGTTTCAGAGTTATCTGGAACATGCACACACATACATACATACATACATACATATATATATATATATATATATATATATATATATATATATATATATATATATATATATATATATATATATATATATATAGTAGACCGACCCAACGCTGCCTGGAAAAAATGTAAATGACAACCGATAAACTCTCCCTCTCTCTCTCACTCTTTCCCTCTTTCTCCTCCCTAACACCCCCTCTACTCTCTCTCTCTCTCTCTCACTTCCTCTCCCTTTCCCTGTCCTGATAAGATAGTTGCTTCAATTATATTGCTCAGCTTTTTTGACATTTTATGTTTCACCCCTATTCATCTCGGTGACCTTGAAAACTATGGATTAGACACTAATATCTGTTGTCTTCAGATATTTTTACATGTCACCCCTTCCCATCCCCACACCCTTTGGTGCCAGTGATGTCTTACCCCCACAGTATTCTTTTCCAGATAGTAAGTCAATCTTATACATATACCGAAATGAGGTATGATAAACCGGTAGAGTTTATTTAGTTAGTAAGTCTACGGGCAGAACTAACCCCGCTTTAGCGAAGCCCTTCCCACCCCGACCCCGTTTGGTGCCCATTTCTGCTAGTGATGTCTTATTGCCACAGTATTCTTTTCTAGACAGTAATTCATATGTATACCAAGTTGGTTGAAATTGCTCAATGCATTTCAGAGTTATGCTGAAATATACGACACACATACATACATACATACATACATTTATATATACATTTATGTGTATATATATATATATATATATATATATATATATATATATATATATATACAAAATTCAAGGCCAACTACCAATCGACCTAGCAGCAAATGCGAGCTCGCATTAGCTGTGATCAAAGAAAATGACATGGATCCAGCAATTTCATCCCTATAGGCTTGTTGAGAGCCATCTGGCACCACCCACTATACACGGCGAAAAGGGTGTGCAGTGTGTATATATATATATATATATATATATATATATATATATATATATATATATATATATATATATATATATATATATATATATATATATATATATATATATATATATATATATATATATATATATATATATATAATTTCATGTATTATATAAATCCATATATACTTTATATATACACATATATATATATATATATATATATATATATATATATATATATATATATATATATATATATGTTTGTATATTTGTTTGTTCACTATAGAAATCTAAACCGCTTGACAGGCCCAGACAAAATTTTGCGCACGGCCTCTTTGTCACCCCAGAAAGTTTATAACTCAAAATTAAACACCTATCCCTTGACAAACATACAAACACGTACAAAATACATGAAATTTTCATTTTTACATCACATTTTCCTTCAGTTTTCTGGGTTTATTCTCATTTTTCACCTGACGCTTCACCTTATCTTCTGGCACTGCCAGAAGTATAATTAACCTACAACAATAGATTCCCAATAACATAAATTTTTTACCAACATTTACGTGAATTTTGATAATAATTTTTAATAATAATCAATGTAATTGTTTATTACCTCGATAAAAGGAATATATATCGAAAAATAATTGTTAATTTTACATACGTGACATCTGTCAACCGCTTCATCATGCGAAAAGCGATAATCACAAGTCATTTGCCCCGCCCGTTCATACATATGGTTGAAGACGTTATATGATATAATTAGTAAATAAACACATTCCCTTTTTGCTTACGGTGTTAAAATGGTCCTACACACGATCCTACGTCATTTATTACATGATCACCAACATCGTGTAGGAAGAACAACACATTGTTGGCTGTGCCGGAACAATCGAGATATCACCTTGGACACTTCAGCGATTGACGGTTGAATTAATTATCGTGCGAATTGGCAAAAAACTTCACTGCGTACGGAAGATAAGTTTCGTTTTACTGATCACCTGGAAGATAATGACAGCGAATCCTAGATTAAAACTTTACAGGAATGTAGATCATTACTTTTGGAAATCTTTTCCAAAAGACACTTGGAGGGTAAATGTATAAGATGCAAATACGGATTAAATTAAGAAATGGCAACTACTGCACTTTGAGTAACTGGAAGTGCTCACAGCTTACACATGTCAATTCATACCTTTTGCTAATGTAATCATACTCAGTAAGGAATAGCACTCCCATCATTTAGAAAAATAAAATTATTGTTTATGATTATATATTAGAATGATATTTATTTATTTCTATCTTTTATCAACGCGTATTTATTTAAAACAATAACCAACCAATTGCCTAACATTCCTCCAAGAAGGGAAAGATTTTGTTTGATTCATGAATACGTTATTACCAAAGGCACGCACTGACCAAGTTTATAGATGCCATATGTATAACTTTCTACACAATTCTATGTTAAGGAATTTGATGTCATTGTAGAGATAATGAGTTGTAATTTATTATTATATTAAAAAGTCCCTAAAACCAATACGAAAAATACGTGTCACGAGTTGAAGTTAGCTGTATAGGAAAGTGATTTGCCACTTTTTTTCTTAATATGATGAGGGGGTGGAAGGCTAACTCATGCAGGAATTCACTTGATAACAGGAAAGAAGTAAAACGGCGTAACAGAGTATAGATTAAGTATTTCTTATGCAAAAAGACGTCTATTCTCATACAATATTAATGAATGAGTTTAAATTAGAACTGAGGGGTTGGTTCATTTTTTATGAATTGGACAATGTAGTTTATTTTCATTATAATAACACATATCATAAAAAGACATCGTTGGCCTAGGCCTATACTAAATTGTACAGTATGTATCACATGGAAATATTATTTTAGATTTTTAATGCATGATTTGGACTTACAAAGGCCTACAAATAATGTTGAAGGGTCTAACAGTGAAATGAATAACGCCTATTAATAATTTATTCATATTCTGATGAGAGCGCCTGAGATGCATCCCAGATGAAATACAGTGGCAAACTGTCACGAAATTGGCGCTAACCTGTCAACACGTGCAATTACCTGTCAGTTGGTCAGAAGATATTTAGGTAATACCATCAGTTCATCCATTCTGATGAGTGGACTGTCTTTGCCCATAAAACTGTTGTATAGACATAAGTTTTAACGTAAGTTTCGATGAACTGACAAGATATGACAGGTAAACTTGATCGTGAATACACGGCCTTAGGTTTTTGAATTCTACAATAGTGAATGGGTGTATTGGGAGAAAGTGAGAGAGAGAGTGAGAGAAGAAGAAGAAGAAGAGTGAGAAGAGTGGGTGCTGGAGAGGAGAGAGAGAGAGAGAGAGAGAGAGAGAGAGAGAGAGAGAGAGAGAGAGAGAGAGAGAGAGAGAGAGAGAGAGAGAAAAAGTTTATCGAATGTTATTTAGAGATTTTCTGGGCAGCGCCTGGTTGGTCAGCATATATATATAGTACAGTATATATATATATATATATATATATATATATATATATATATATATATATATATATATATATATATATATACAGTATATACAGTATATATATATATATATATATATATATATATATATATATATATATATATATATATATATACATACAGAGCGAGTGTGTGTATGTCTAAAGTCACCTTTCTGTAATATGACAGCGGCCTATGCACTTAAATTGGGATATTATATATATATATATATATATATATATATATATATATATATATATATATATATATATATATATATATATATATATATAAAGATAAAATATTTTAGTGGATTTTTAGGTGGTGTGAATGTCTTAAGAAAGATATTGCATCTATTGAAGTTTCAACTTTAGACTTTCCTGAAAAATGAAGGTTTGAGGTAGCCTCTCATTTATGTCTATTTTCAGTCTTATTCCAACAGGTAATTGCTTTTTATTTCAGAAATTTCTTTTATTTAATATTTTTCCAAACACAATTAGCAATTATTTTAATGTTGGGCAAACAGCTGCTGCCAACAACACACTGAAGAGCGTATGATAATAGATATACACTGGGAGGACATTAAAAAAAAATCAATTATTTTTTACATATTGTTTCATTAGTTACTTACCAATTTTTGACTGGAGTAACCAAGCAAACTTTCATGAGTGAGAGAGAACGTCGATTAACTTGTCCATTCATTAGAATGTTTGGGGATTTATGTAGCGGGTAATGACATCCCCCAAATCATTACAAAATAATTCATTTTTTACTTTTACCGGCTGAAGGGGTTGTAATGTTCTACGTGTTATCTTTACATTCCTTGATGCAGGAACACACATGAACACGCTTCTGCGTATTCGTATTCGCCTCAATTTCTAAGGGGTATACCAGGACACGTGATTCTAGGTGGAACAATGCATATACAGACCTCTTACATATGCATTCTCTCGGAGTACATAAAGGCTCTGATATCAGGTGCAACAAAACGATGGGAATTCGTCTTTGAGACCAAGGGTCACACTCATTATTGAGCAAGATATCGGATATGCAAAATCATCCTGAAAAGCTGAAAAGCTTTCTTGGTCATCCCGTCACGTCAGACATTATGTATATCTATTACATGTACATATATATATATGTGTGTGTATATATACAGTATATACATATAACATATATGTATATGTATATATTTGCTCGTAAATATAATCACAATGACACGTGATTTTTTATGCAACTTTACCACAGGCCTGAAAATGTCTTAGATATAAATACGTAATTGGACTGGAGTTTTATTATCCTTGTGGTTAAGTTGCATACAAATATGTATGTATGTATGTATGTATGTATGTATGTATGTATGTATGTAAGTATATATATATATATATATATATATATATATATATATATACATATATATATATATATATATATATATATATATATATATATGTTTATATATGTATATATATACAACACGCACACACCTGAGTGTGTGTATAAACTGTAAAAATATGGACACGTAATATATGTTAAACACTAACAAAAAAGCTGTAGAGTCGACGACATCCGCATTTCAACGCGTTTCCATAGCAACGGCTTGCCACTCCAGGTTACGCCTATCCTTTACACAAGATAAATCAGGGCATATGGTCGAGCGTGTATTCTAACCGCTGGGAATTTCGACTTAATTGAACAATATTTTCGACATGGCTTTCATTACGCAACCACATAATAAATTGTTTTTAAAAGTCGGTTTCATCCTTGAATATTAAAGCGTGATTAAATCACAGATTTGGTACAAATCTTATCCATAGTTTTAATTACCTCTGAACCAGAGCAAAATGAAATTTCTACCTACTCTTAATTAGGTTCCTCTACTATTTAAAAGTGTCTGAAAGCGACAAATTTATGTTGGTGACAGGCAGTATGTATGAGAGAGAGAGAGAGAGAGAGAGAGAGAGAGAGAGAGAGAGAGAGAGAGAGAGAGAGAGAGAGAGAGAGAGAGAGATCTAAAGTTGCAAGACTCTTTCCCATTCTATTGATTTTCTAAATCCAAATTCCGTTTTTCTGTGATAAGCTTAATCCGATAATCTGTTCTTTGGGTTCATATCTTTAGGAATCTTACCGATCAACGTACTGCTTTTGACTTTTATTATGGGTAATATTTCTTCCGAACTTAAATTTGCCATCGCAAACTATATACACTCAACCTACCAAGAAAGATGAAGAAATAATTTAGGTGATTAAAAATGAAAGGAGAAATATTGCATCGTGATAAAAATATGAGCATGTGAATTAAATATGCAAAAAATTCAGCATCTGATTCACACGTTCACATTTCTACAATGCTACTTAATGCAAAACATCGAACAAATTTGTATCCCTCAAAAGACATTGAGGATCCCGAGAAGCCAGGAAGTGTGCTGCAGGCAAGAGCCCTTTCGATCAATAAACTCGCATGATACATTAAGGACACCGGTATCCCATAATACCTGGTAACTCTCTTCTGAATTTGCATAATGCCAATAAGAGCATCTAAGAAGGGCCAACAATAGTGCCATCAAGTTACCCTTTAATAGTTATTGACCCGCGGTACAATATGCCATTGCTAATTAAACAGTAATATTCCGATATCAAACGTTAATTGAATGTCCAAATACGCTCCATCGGATACTGCATGTTAACCCTGTTAAAGATCTTCCCCTTCGGCTCGACCGCATGCAAACTGTTTCTAGGCATTAATTAGTTTGTGCCAGTCTCCATATTAATTCTCTCCATATTAATCCTCACTTTCCTGCGCTGTACGCGACACTTTGATCAAATCTATCTGTTACCTCATTTGTTTCTCATTTTCAAATGCAAGTCATCTGCATATCTATGTTTTTAAAAAATAACACAATCAATTTACCTACTTTCTTTTTTTACTTAATGAGTTAACAACCCTAAATGTAATGGGATTCGGATTACCAAAATTCCACTGCCGAAAAAGGACCCAAGAGTCAATGAATGACCATGCGACTGCTGGAGAGACTATTCGTCGAGCAAAGACTCACTGTACAACAGTTAACAAGTTATTAAACATGGCAAGAGATTCTGCGGTAACCATTTACTTATAAGGATGAAGACTTCAGTTACCCAAAATTAATTTAGCACTTGCCACAATACTCTAACCGGAGCTTCTGTTAGCCTCTACGGTTAGAACGCGGAACTCATAACAATTCTCAGTCAGAAACCAACAAAACACACATTAATAACAAATGCTTAGACAACTAGATGTATGAAATGGCTATGTTTTGAACGATAAGATAAGATCTGAATAAATGCTCATTACCTGATAAGGGGTTTATATAAATACATGTGACGAGTGCTGACTACAGTTGAGGCCTTTGGAGTGAATGTGTACCTCCTGGTACCTCTTATCTCGAACATGTACCTTGCGTTTCGTAGAAATATCATCTTCATTACCTAATTTCGTGAAGGGCAGCGAAATCAGGAAGCACAGCTGAAACAATAGGGGAGACCGGGGCTAGTTGCATACAGGGGTAGGTTGATACACTCCCAATATCTTCATCATATGGCAACAGTTGGCGCCGAGGTTCTTGAGACAGTTAGGCGTCAGTATCAGCCTTATCCTCGCCGAGTACAAAACAAGCTGATCACCCGTCTGCCAAAACTACAAGCAAAAAACTGTTTTTGCATACCCTGAGTAAGTATTCCGACCTTTCTTATTATTTTCATAGAGCTTAATGAAACTTATGTTCATGCAAAATAATATGATTTTTTGAAATAGCTGTCTTTACGCCTCATATGTGATGAGACTTCATTTTCCCATAATTCAAATGAATACCAAAATTTATGAGGAGAAGGAAAATAATTCCTTTGGCGGGGCTAGTTGTTACAATCAGTAACAACTTGCCCCGTATGATATATAGTTGTAACAACTTGCCCCATACGGAAGACATTTTTTATTTATTTATCTAATTATCTATTTCATATTTCAGGATTATCAAACATGGTTAGGACCTACAAAAGAAAGACAGATAGAGCTGATAGGTGTAACACAGCAATTTTGGAGTTGGCAGCCGAGCGTGTCATTTGTCATAAAGAGAGTTTACGAAGAGTGGCTAAAGATTACCAGGTAGGTCTAGATTACTTGATTTCGCTTATATTTTTCATTATATGGATGGTTGATATATATATATATATATATATATATATATATATATATATATATATTTGATTGAATGAAATTGACACTAATCACACCTTCTTTTTCATTTCAGATCAGTTTTATGACCTTACATCGATACTGCAAAAACAACAAAGGTGCTAGGGCTAGCCTATTTCTGCTGGATACAAACAACCAAGACTGATATTTAGTCCTACTCATGAGAAGTTACTGGTTGAGTACATATTAAAGGCTTCAAAAATTTATTATGGGTTGACACCTAAAGAAGTACGGGCATTTGCATATGAATTTGCAGTTAGTAACATAATCAAAGTACCAACAAATTGGACTAGAACACAGATGGCTGGACCAGACTGGTTTTCTTGTTTCATGAAAAGGAACCCTACTCTCTCACTGAGAACACCAGAGGCAACAAGTCTTAGCAGGGCCACAAGCTTCAATAGACACAATGTTGGACTCTTTTTCAATAAGCTTGGTGAAGTTTTGCAAAGACATAAATTTCAGTGTCATGATATCTATAATATAGATGAGACAGGCATAACCACAGTGCAGAAACCAACTGCATTGTTGCTGGTAAAGGAGCCAAGCAAGTAGGAGCGATGACATCTGGAGAGAGGAGCTCTTGTGACACTAGTTACTGCGATCAGTGCTAGTGGTAACACAGTTCCACCAATGTTTGTGTTCCTCGAGTTAATTTCAGGGATCATTTTATCAGGATGGACCTCCTGGATGCATTGGAGCAGCACACCAATCTGGATGGATGACTGGGGAAAACTTCATAATCTTTATGAAACATTTTGTGTCAGTGACAAGGTGCACAAAAGACAAACCTGTTCTAATCCTTCTGGACAATCATGACTCCCATGTAAGTTTAGAGCTGATAGACTACTGCAGGGACAATGGAGTTGTCCTTGTTACTTTCCCACCTCACTGTTCACACAGGCTTCAACCTTTGGATGTAAGTGTTTATGGGCCCTTTAAAAAGTACTTTAATGAATCATGTGACAGCTGGCTGAAAATCATCCTGGGAAGACAATGACCATATATGATTTGCCAGAATTGTTGCCAGTGCATTGCCTAAGGCCACAACAATGGACAACATACAAAAAGGGTTCAAGGTGACAGGTATTTTTCCCTACAATCGGGATGTCTTTGGGGACGATGAATTTCTTCCTGCTGATGTTACTGATCGTCCAGAAGAAAATCCACAGGATATACCTGTAGTTGTAGAAGCCACAGAACTGGGTAATGAAACCAAAGCAAATAATGAAAGCCCATTACAACCTACTAAAGTTTGCATAGGCTACATGATTCCTACCTGTGAACCTCCTCAGGACCATCCAGCCCCCATAACAAAAAACAAGCCTCGAGAATATGATTCCAAACCCTGTTGCAAGCACAAGCAAGGATGGTTTAGATAGACCTTACAAATTCCAATCACCTCCTTCTATAAAGACAGAACAAAGACCTATAGGAGAAATCAAAACTCCAGAGGAGCTGTGACCATTCAAAAAGGCTAGCCCAAGAAAGGCTCAAAGATGCAACAAAAGAAAACGCCACACAGCAATACTAACAGACACGCCTGAGAAGATGAAACTACAGAAGCACAATGAGGATTCACAAGGAAAAAGGCTCAAGAGTAAAACCTGTAAAAGGAATCTGAACAACAAAGGGTTTCTGAAGTCTGGTGGAAATAAGAACAGAAAGAACATTGAAGATTATTGGTGTCTTGCATGTGGTGGTGAATGGTCAAATTCAGCCTCAGGGGAGCAATGGGTGCAATGCATCAAATGCAAAGATTGGGCCCATGAAAGTTGCACAAATGAAAGTGTTCATTATGTATGTGACCTCTGTAAAAAATGAAGTGTTAACTGATTTCATTTGTTTTTAAGGATATGAATCTTTTTATATTTTGTAACAACATACCCCATGGTCTGTAATAACTTGCCCTGCATATGGGGCAAGTTGTATACAAAAAGTTTTTCTGCAATTTTGTATTATATTCCAGAATTGAAAAGTATATAACCTTTTTGTTACATGATTATGATAGCACATACAATAAACTTTTCACAGCATAAATTTGATTAAGTTTCCTTCATTAGATATTGAATTAGAGGCAAAAATTGTAAAATTGTTACAACTAGCCCCGGTCTCCCCTACAAAACCCACCATAGACTGAGCGTGTCCAGTGTTTCAAATTTTGATAAAAATAAAAACATCTACTCATGTCATTAAAATAAGTTCATTTGAATTTGAAATTTGAACAGTAAAAATTCACTCAACTGACTAGTTAAATAAAATTACTGCCACTTCACACAGAAATATCATGAGCATTTTATAGCATCAATCAAAATTATCAATAAAATCTAAAATCTCTAATGAGATCATAGATTAAAAATTAAAACATCGCTCCTAGATGAAATTTGAAAGAATTTGAAAAAGTCCACTTTTAACGAGGCTATAATTTCCATAAAGAGCGGAGAACAGACACTAAGACGGCCTTTTAAAGACAGGAGACTAAAAGACCTCTTTCATGATAATGATGACTGAAAATTAGTCTCCTACAGCATAAGAGACTGAAAACCAAAATGTACTTTGGGATGAAAAAGGAAAGTCTAAAATCTTAATTAAGGGATGAAAGAAATAAAGTCCTTTCAGTGAAAGAGTAAACAGTAAACGGAAGACAAGAACACGGGGAAAAATATCCCTTTAATATAAGAGATGAAAAAATAAAACAGCCTTTTTGGTTTAACCAAAAATCTAGTTTCCCTTTAAGTAAGAAATAAAAATGTAAAATAATAATTTGGGTTAGTGAAAGAATATTAAAGCTCCATTTTAGATAACATGAAAAATATTAAACTCTCCTTTCAGCTGTGGAAACGCAAAACTAAAATATCGTTTTGTATTAAGGAATAAAAACTAAAACGTCCCTTTGGCATGGCGTCATATCACTGAAATGACGATATCGCACCCAGAGCATTAGCATTTTCAATCAACGGCCAAAAAAAATGCAGTGTCCTGACAAACCACAATTTCCATCCATGGGTTTGTCAGCGTCCATAATGCCAGGCCTCACCGCAATTAATGAAGAATAAATGCCAACAGCGCATTATGATTACAAAATTACTCTTAGCTGCAGTGCGCGTCATTCATTTATCTATTTATCATCGTTTTCGTCCAATTCGACACTTGAGTGGGTGACCGATATGGCTTGCTGGAAAGAGACTCCCGTTCATGCTAGTCAGATGTGCGTAACTTTCTGAGGAGGAAAAATAAATGCTAATATTTACTATTAATAATAGGAATAATATCAGCCGCACCAGTGAGCGACCCAAGCCAACAGTACCCTCCACCCCACCGACCATGCTAAGACCAGGACCCACTTAGCTCTCAGTGGGTCCTGGCTAAGACCACAACGCCTTCGGAATCGGGCTCAGCAGCATCAACGCACAGCCAATCACAATTCAGCGCACTAGTCTTCCTACGTAACTGCAATCTGCCAGTTTGTAATAATATAATAGTAATAAAACAAAAACCTGCAAAATTTTATTATTCACTTTGCTAGATTAAAAGTATGATGGAAAATAGGATCAGTATAATAGAAAAAGTTTTATTCGTGCGTGTTTGCCACTACACGTCTACGGTAATAAAAGAATACGAGAAAAGGTGAAGGAATTAAAGATAACGTCCTCTAGGAAGGGAGACAGGAGGCAAGCCTGCTTCACAGAATTGAGTAGTGGCCGTTGAAAATGCATGACAGAAAACGAGCGAAAAGAATTTCTGTGATTCGCTTCAACGATACGTTTTATGTATGAAACGGTAAGTTGGGGAAAAAAAATTGGAATTCGAGACAGAAAAATCAGAAAAATGTCAGCTTCAGGAACTAAAGGAAATGAGACACGCGAGAGAGAGAGAGAGAGAGAGAGAGAGAGAGAGAGAGAGAGAGAGAGAGAGAGAGAGAGAGAGAGAACTTAATAAAAAATGAAAGCGAATATTCTAGTAGTAACGGCAAAATGAACAAACTGACTGATGTAGAATTTGCACACTGTACACCTAAGGTCCCAAGGTAGTACAGTGAATGAAAGAGGCTACATTTCTATTAATAAACGGTAATGAGTGAAAAGCAAAATAAAAAGAAATGCATAAAGTAGCATCCAGTGGCATTCTAAAGCGCAAGTGAATATCCTTGACGCTTTTCTCTCTTGACTGACTTCGCTTTCTCTCTTTCCCTACCTTGTTGTTACACTTCTGCCTCACTTATCACTTAGCCAGTAACTGGCTCATTCTATCCCAAACTCCAAATCCGAAAAATAAATATATAATAAACAAACAAATCTCATACAGCGCTTAATTTCCATCGCATCTCACGCCCGATGTTGTTTGAGACTGATCTGACAATGGAACAAAATCACAACTTCATTGAGCAGCTGATGAGGAAAAGGAAATTTATGCAGATGAAATCTTTTGAAAAAAGGCATGCCCTCAACCCATACAGACCGACACACACATACAACAAACATATTCTACATATTGTGTGTTGGTCTGTATGAGTTGAGGCCATCCTAAAGATTATTCTGCATAAATTTCCTTTTCCTCACCAATGTACATACTGGGATTCATATAGAAGCAATTTTCAAGAGCAACTTCTAGATTCGTATAGTTTACAAAAATATTCAATAGTATTTTGAAGTTCACTCTCCATTCAGGCTGAAGCAACATTTACTGTACCAATTTTCAAAAGAAGATACAGTACAGAAAGTGCACCATTAAAGGAAGGAAAATTAGGCTTGTAACACTTCTGATAGAGAGAGGGAAAGTTATTTAAGTCAAGCATGTGGGTGGAAAAGAAACAATTTGATAAGTTGTACGCATGGCACTTAAAAAACGGAAACTTTAGAGGGTCAAATAAACTAGAATAATTAAAATAGTTCGTGACTATAGTTTTCTTTAACCATATATAAGAAGAAAACGAAAAAGAAATCAATAATAATTATAATAATTACCCCACACATAATTATATAGATGTTTACTTTGGCGTAACTTAACCAATGTTCCTACAGAACTGTGTTTTACCATCGTTGATAATAATAATAATAATAATAATAATAATAATAATAATAATAATAATAATAATAATAACGTTCTGCCAACTTGTTCCTATTATGCATCCAGTAACGAAGCTCTTTTTTTCTAAATGGTCCAAATTCTTCAGGGTCAAAGTTCGCAGAAAATTAAAAATAACAGTAATAAAAGAAAAAGAACTGTGAAACCATAAACTTACTTTAACTTGAAAAATGGTAATTAAGAGGATGATGACCCTAATATCTTGATTTACAGGTTTAAATATAAAAATATGACATTTCAAAAAATACATTCTCGGTGTCCAGCAACCTTCATCTTCCTTGTAGGAGAGAATGAAGTTCGGTAAACAGACCGGTAGGCGCAATACCCAATATGCTACATATAAATACATAGACAACTATCCTGGGGCAAAGGAATAAAGAAAGGCACCGATAAAAAATAACAAAATAATCAGATCATTAGAGTCACTTTACAAAGCAAACACGTTCATTATCTTGCCATAAATAGCACAAACCGAAATAACATCACATCTTATACCCAGAAAGGTTGGTTATCCAAAGACTAATTCTCATAACGAGGCGTTTTGAACTTTATTCAATGAAAAACAATTTAGAAATGTTGAAATTTCATTTTTACAGATCATAGTGACCTTTGTGGAAACTGTTTCAGAAAGGATTTATATTTATTTTTTGCGTCTTCTTACAAACAAATCCATTTAAAATTAAAAGAAAAAATCTTATAATGTAGATTTTATGAGTGGTATAAATAAACTGTATGGTAAGCACATCCACTATCTCCTTGTTAAAGAATGCAGAAAGTATTTAAGGTATATCCAAAAATTTTATTTACAAAAATAACCACAACAAAGCTAAGTATATCAACAAATACATACTGCAAGTACACCCATGTAGCACTACTAATCTAAGACACAGAACTCATAGAATATCACAACCGAAAAGGGATGGTTATAGTGCAGCAGATAAGATAATTTTTTCACTAAAATACTTCAGTTAATGATACAAGCATGAAATTTGGTACATATCTTCTCCATAGGTCACTTTTTTGAAAATTACTAGGTGTCCACTCAAAATTCCAAAATGGCTGCCGTTTTTCAAGATGGCCACTAGTCAAGGTTTTAACATGGGACTCATGTGCCTCTGGTCATGTTTTTATGCATTTGTTTTGGTCATACGAATTTTAGGTAGAGTAACCAAGCAAAAGTAAAATGTATTTCTGTTAAAGATTTCATATAGCACATATAAAGAAAGATGGCATTCAATATGGCAGCCAAAACCCTTAAACAATCACGTCTCAGGATTCAGCAGGCATGGAAAAATGTCTTCCTGTTCAATATAATAGTTTGCAAGTCTACAGTATATATAATTTAGGTGGTGGTTTTATCTTTAGTTTTAGTTTAAAAGAGTGAATGTCAACACACAACCAGAGCACATTGGTGACTTCACTGCTGTGTAACTCAGCATGGGGTTCAGTGTCAGCTAATCTTGCTTTGCTTATGCTGTACCTAGCTTTGCTTTAGTGTAGTTTAGTAATTTAGTGTCCCAAATGCTGTCTAATAGCCCATATCAATTAGCTGTATAAAGTATATATATATATATATATATATATATATATATATATATATATATATATATATATATATATATATATATATATATATATATATATATATATATATATATATATAAGTTGATAGATCTAGTTAGACAGCTGTGCCTGAATTGGCAGGAGGTGCCAGCTTGTTCATGTACTTACCTGGATGGTGTACAGATCACACGGGACTTAAATGGATCTGGATGAATGATCGAGCTAGATGTAGGGTGACCAAACCTAGTTGTATCCCATATATCAATGTGCATATCAGATTGAGGTAGTAAAACGATAGCCCCTCGGCCTTAGTCAAGAACTTATAATAGCAAGTGTAAATTCAATCACAGGCAAAAGGAAGACCGACTGGAGCAAATGTCATCTTTGCCAGGAAGACAATAAAAATGAAGGTCTAACTTCACCCTTGGCCTCTGTGCATCAAAATCCTGAACATGATGGGTACATAATGATTTCAACCAATGTGCCATTGTTCCAGGAGATTGCTGAAATGCCACTTAACTTTGACCCAGCAAGGCTGGATGAAGGCAGTGGCATAGAAGCAACACTGTGACAAAACATGGCAAAATACCACAAGAGCTGTAGGGTCATGTTTGATAATACAAAACTTGATTGTGCAAGAAAGCGAAGATCTACAGTTGAAGGAAAAGTATGCTAAACAGCATCGAATGAGTCATGACAATGAAGCATGCATTTTTTTGTGAAAATGTAATGACCATGAATCTCAACAGGAGACTACATGAGTGAGCTAACACACAAGAGCTGAAATACCATCTTGTAGGTCTCACTGGCCTTTACAATAGGGAGAGGTCCCATCTTAGAAATCTTGAGAAAAAACAATGTCACAGTGAAGAACCAGATGTACATCCACTGGTTCTATCAGAGCTAGTTAATTCTATCATTGAAACCAGCTTGAGTTCAGATGGTCCTGCCATATTTCCTCTTGTAGACATACTCGTATTCCAATTATACCAGCAGTGCCTGGAACAATTGGGCATTGCCTCACCCACTGTAAATACAACAAGATTAAAGGACAATTTTTAGTAGAAATCCCTGAATTAGAAGCACACAAGAAAGGAAGAAGTGTGCTACTTGCCTTGCAGAAACATGTAGCTTTAGCCCTATCTCAGGAATCAGACTACTCAGATACACTTGTGATTGCTAAAGCAGAAAAGATACTGAGTAAGCATATTCTGGACCATCGGTCCAGGTTTGACGTCACCTTTGATGAAGGATGCATCAATGATGCCATACCTCAAAGCCTGCTCCAGTTCACTAGTATGGTCAAACATGGAGCAGACATAAAGTAACAGCTAAGATTTGGCTCCTCATCAATGTCAGACCTGGCTATTGCTCAGCTCCTGCAGTACAACTGTTTCTCAAAACAGAAGGAAGAAGCAAGTATACATCGACACTCAAAGGATAGGGAAACTCCTTTTCCAGTGTTCATGGGCATGGCTATCTATGCCAAAACCAAGAAGAGAAGCCTGGTAAAAATGCTTCATGATTAAAGGATAGGGAAGCGCCTTTTCCAGTGTTCATGGGCATGGCTATTTATTCCAAAACCAGGAAGAGAAACCTGGTAGAAATGCTTCATGACAGGTTGCTGGAGATATCAGCCCGACTGGGAGATGCCACTGTCACCAAGTATGTGGAAAGAGGGTGTAGTCTGTCCACCTGTCTTGAGAAAGGGGTTGTTTACCACTGTGGTCATAGACAACATCGATCACAACCCTTCAGCAACTGCGGCTACCTCTTCTCATGTGACCAGCATTTCGGTATTCCAGCACCCTGCCAAAGACAATCGGGGGGAAGAGCATCAGCTAGTACAGTTTGGGCCAGAGGGGATAAAATTTGTACCTGAGCTACCTGACCCATTCACAAATATCGCCCATGCTTCCTTCAAGTCCAAAAATACTACAGGCTTGGGCTTACATGCACAGCTTTTTGTAGCTGCAAATGTGAGATGTAACTATAATGTTGCAAATGATGCTTCAGATACATCTGAATGAGAATTTCGTCCGACTCAAGGGTGACACCATGATTGAGTATTCTCCTAACAACAGAGAGAGAGAGAGAGAGAGAGAGAGAGAGAGAGAGAGAGAGAGAGAGAGAGAGAATTTACTGACTCTTATTTATCCTTTTGTCCAACAGATTCTTTAAAATCTTGAGTTCATTTCAGGCTTAAAAAAAGACACTGAGACAATGCTCGAACATAGATAAGATACTTTGTTATCATACTCCATTATAGTCTTGTGCTTGTATAATTTTCAGTAGCATTATGGGGTCCCTTTCCAAGATGTAATATTGATAATAGCCCAACAGAAATGCTAGAAACAGATTCTCTGGCCGCATAAATGTAGGCATACATAAAAATTTCAAGTCTCTATCTTTCTTAGTTGCGGAGCTATCAAGAAAAATATTTCATGGGGCCATTTTGTATGGCAGCTTTATCACAATGGTAAATATAGTAGTAGGAGCTCTGGTGATATCCTCAATAAACTCTTTTACCCAGGAAGACATTATTATCTGAATAATGACTGATATTTATTTCAGCAATGATTTATTCAAAGTGTCAGAATTCGAAACAACTAGCGATCATCTTGAAAAGTGGCAGCTGTATTGAAATTCTGCGTGGACACCCAGACTTTTCAAAAGAGGGGTTAAAATGAGCACTTGTGCCAAATTTCATGATTGTATCATAAACTGAAGTATTTTTCTAATTATCTGCTGCACTATCAAATGAACTCAGCATCATTACATAACCAACACAACTTCGTATCCCCTACATTTTTTGCTCTTTCCAACTTCCTAACTCACACAAGTTCTTTATATTCTCATCTTTAATATTATATATATATATATATATATATATATATATATATATATATATATATATATATATATATATATATATATATATATATATATATATATATATAAATATATATATATATATATATAGCTGACCAACCCAGCACTATATATATAAAAAACTCTGAATAACATTTGATAAACTATCTCTCTCTTTCTCTCTCCTCCCTAACACCCCCTCTTCTCACTCCTCCTCCCCTATCACTCTCTTTCTCAATCTCTTCCAACACACCCATTCACTATCACAGAATTCAACAACCTAAGGCTGTGTGTTCACAATCAAGTTTACATGCCTCTCTCTTTGGTATGATGAACTCCATTTTTTAACTCCAGCTTTTATTTGCATCAACTTATTATTTTCAGGCTCTTCATTCCATTTATTTTGCCATTTATTTATAATGCCTACTTTTATGGGTGATATATAATCATTGGCTTGGATATTTACATTAGATCGTTTCATATGGGCTGCTTATTTAGCTAATTTATCAGCCTCTTCATTTCCTTTGACCTGTACGTTGGCAGGGATCCAACATATTGCTATATTTTTCCATTATTATATAAAATTTATGAGTTAATAACTTTATTTGTTGTACAATGTTATTCTTTTGGTTTATAACTCTCAATGGCTTCGATGGCGCTTCTAGAGTCACTAAAAATCACAAAATTATTACATGAGGTTTCTTTAACTATTTTTATGGCTGATGCTATTGTGCATAACTCAGTTGTAAATACCGAGGCATTATCAGTTAGAGAGAAGATAAATTTTGCCTTGGGCTACTGTAGCATATCCCACCGTGTGCTCTGATTTAGATAAGTCTATGTATATTTTGTAATGTGGACCTTTTTGGTTTATAAGCGCTACTGTATGTTGTCTATGGTGTTCTGGGGTATGTGAGTAAATTTTTTATAAATATTATGAGTGCATGCAAATTCTTATTTTATTCATAGTCCAAGGAGGAGGTAAATTTTACTATTGAAGGCAATTGCACTTTTATATTCAACGACACAAACAGTCTTCTAGCTCTAATTGGGAAAGGTGGTGAATGATTGTTTATAAATACATCTCTTAATTCCAATATTTTTTGGTTGAAGAATCACTTGTCTGAATTCTCAAGGCACTCTTCATTGTTACAAACTCTCTATGGAGAGAGAGAGAGGTAGTTCACCACATTTTCAACTTCTGATGGTGAGGTTGGTGATGATCTAAAGGCTTGTGAACATATTCTAAGGCCTGCATTATGAACTGGGTCTAACGTTTTCAGCATTGCTTCTGATGCTGAGCCACAGACAACGCTGTTGCTTTATACAGTAAAGTAAGGGTATGTCTATCAGCTCCCCAAGTAGTGTTTGACAGTTTCTTAATTAGATTTAATGCTCTTTTACATTTAGATTTCACATATGCTATGTGGGCTTTCCAGTTCAAGTGAGTATCAAATGCTAATCCTAAAAATTTTGCTGTTTGGCTAATTGGTACACTATGGTTTCTGATTTTTAAATCTATTTCTTCACCTTTTTTCCACTTTTTATTTTTATAAAAATTATTGCTTGAGTCTTAAGTATGGATAATTTAAAGCCTACAGATGAGGCCCATTCATCTATTTTTATTATAGTTTTATTAATGATTTGCTCTGCATGTTTTAAGCGAGATGCTGAATAATATACTGCAAAATCATCCATATACAAGTTACTTTTAATTCCAATAGGTAGATTATTATTACTTTTAATTCCAGTACGTAGATTATTATTGCTAAAGTAAACAGTGTGCCACTAAGGACACTTCCTTGTGGAACACCATTTTCAGGTGGAAATGTACTTGACAATACATCATCAATTCTCACTTGAAAAGTGCGTTTTGTCAAAAGTTTTAGATAAACCTGGGTAAATATCCACAGATGCTGTTTTTATGTAACGTTTTTAATATTGTATGTCTCCATGTAGTAACATATACCTTTTCAATATAAAAAAAGACAGCTATAGTAATTTGTTTTCATTCAAATCCTCTTCGTATGTGGTCTTCTAAATTAGATGGAGAATCAAATGCAGATCTGTTACACTGTGACCCAAATTGAGTGGGAGTCAAAATTTTATTTTCTCGAATGTGCCATGTTAGTCAAGCGTTTACCATTTTCTCAAGTAATCTGCATAAACAGCTTGTTAAAGAAATTGGCACGTAATTGTTTACATTACTGGGATCCTTTCCATGTTTCGGGATAGGAATAATGATAGTTTTACACCATTCATCTGGAAATAAATTTCGAAACCATAAGTGATTACAAAACTCTAATAAGTATGACTTTGCCAAAGGTGCTAAGTGGCAGATCATTTCAAAACAAATATTGTTACCTCCAGGGGAAGATTTACTGTTGTTCAACAGAGCAACTTCCAACTCTTCCATATTAAATTTTTATTTTATAATATATATCTTCTATGGTTTTAAGATTTATTGTTATTAATTCTATATTAATTATCTTTCTGCGGAAGTGTTCATTTAAATTTCTATCACCACTTACTTTTGCTAATTTTCTCCTCTTACATTATTTATTTCTTTTGGATCAAGTATTCTTTTCCCATCTTTTAGTATGGCATGTCTAGGTGGTTTAAGATGGTTACCATTTATTTTCTTGAATTTTTCCCATATATTTTGTGTGGGAGTATTATTAGAGAGATCTGATGCATACTTCCTCCATGAAATGATTCTTCCATGAATTACTTCTTTTTAAATTTTGCAGATATTTTGTTATATAGAGGCTTTAATGTGTCAATTTCTAATATTAATATATTTAGTTTTTGTAAATTTTCTTCGAATATTGGTAATGTTTTATTTATTTTACTGAACTTTCTATTCAAATTATCTAATCATCTCCCAATTTGGTGTTTTATTTTTATCAATTCTGTTAGTTTTTCAGACCACCATGGGACTTTGAGTTTTGCTGGATGAGATTTTGATTTTGGTATTGCTTTATCAGCAGCATTTTTAATTAAATCAATAAGAAATTCCTAGTGTGGAATTCATATAGTTCCCAATCTGCTTTATAAATGTTATATTGAGGAACATGCTTGGTGGGATTATTTTGTAATAATGAAGTTAATATTGGAAAATTATCACTGGTGTGCAAGTCATCAACAATATTCCAATCCAATCTGTCTACTGTAATGCTTGTTGTATATAGAGTAAAGTCTACTGAAGAAAAAGTTCCATGTGTTTTTGGAAAATATGTCCTGATTTCGTTATCACTTATATAGCACATGTTTGAATCTATGAATTCTTCTATTTTACTTCCTGCTTTATTTGAGTTTGTACAATTACAGTCCCATATTGGGTTGTGAGCATTAAAATCACCTACTGTTAATGTAAGTTTTTTGGCATTGTTAAATAATTCTTTAAATTTTTCAGTGTCGTAATTTTTATTAGGTTGGTTGTATAAATTATAAATTACATAATTACCGTTTTTTATTCGTATTCTAATACTGGATATTTGCAGGCCAGTAAAGTTTACAGTACTTTGTCATAACATACTTTGTTATGTACATATATAGCAGTACCTAAATTTCCTTCTTCCTCTCTAGATGCAGATGCTAAGGTATATTTATCTACTGTTGATATGGTTTTGTTGACATGTTGTAAACATAATGTCATTGGTTCATATTCTTTTACTAACCTTTGTATTTCTCCCGGGTGTAATCTGATATTATGTTATAGTGATCCAGTTTTATTTATTTATTTATTTATTTTTTTTGTATTATCAGCTTGGATTTTTTTAAATAATTTACTCACGACATTCATTTGTTTTTTTTTTATAATGTACTAAGTGCTCAATGCACATGCAATCTTTTTCATGGGTACTCAAATCCGTGGTTTCTTTTTTTCTATATTTCATAAAATTTCTTATGGTGTTTGTTAAACCATCTTTCGTTATGTTTTTGTTATTATTGCACAATTCAGCGAAACAACTGTTACATCCACATGTGTTATCATGTATATTTCTTACTTCATTTGTTCTTTTGCCAATTATTGGAGATGGAGTAATCTCTTCTCCCCTGACATAATCTATGGTAAGGTTCTCTTCAACTTTTTCGTTATTTTGGACATCTGCTTCCATGGGTTTTACTATTATTTTAGGAGATAAAGGTATATTTTCTTAGCTTGTTTTTGCCTTTGTTCTTTCTTCATATCCTTTGTCTTTGGTTTAACCGAAGTTTCTTTATTAATAGTTGGTTTCTTCGTTTATGCGGTGTTCTCTCCAACGGTCTCTGTTTATCTTTAATTTCTGGTCCATCACAACTTTCCTCTGCTACTTTTGTAGTTAGCATCTTCTTGTGCTATTTGCATTAATACTTCAAAGAATTTTATAAAATATTATCCATGTCATTTGTACCTGTTTCTTTATTTATTACCAATTTAGCTATTGTTTAAGGCATTTTCTTCTTGGGATCTTTTTTCTGTGTTCCGTTACTTCCATCTTTAAGTGTTTCTGTTTCATTACTGGTTTTTGTTACTGAAGAATATGTATATTTCTTAGATGGATCCCAGTCCTTTCTTGTAAGATTTTCAATTCTGTATTGTACATAATTATAAAACATGCATTCTTTGGACCTTGAGTGATGATCTTGCCCACAGTTTACACACTTTGGCCTACTACATTTCCATTGTGTGGCATGTTCGTCAGAACCACAATAAGCACATATACATTCATTTCGACAGTTTTTCTTCGTGTGCCCATTTTTACTACAATTTTGACATTGTAGTGGTTTTGGGACGTAAGGTCTCAGTTCTCTATTTTGGCCCAATTTTTTTTATTTTTCGAGGTAGGTCTTGACCTTCAAATTTTATTTTTGAAATTATTAATATCTTATTGTTCTGTTTACTTAGTGTAATATATACCTCACAATCTTGGACTTTGGGATATCTCATTTTAAGAGGGTCCAATAGTATATTCTTCTCGACCGGTTCGTTATTATTTTCGGGAAACATAATAGTACCCTGAATGTTGTTCATAGTGTCGTGTTTATTTTATAATTACATTTACATTATCAATACTTCTTATGGAAAAACAATCTTCAGATTGGTTTTTTGTTGTGGCTTCTATAAGCCATGTCCTTTCTTTTATTTATCTGAATGACATTTCTGTTGTTGGATGTCTTCTTAATAAGTAGTTTTCCAACTTTAAGGCTGAAATTTGTTGTTCTGTTTCCATGGTCAGAAACCTTGACCAACTTCCACTCCCAAAGAGGGAGTCGAAGTGAGTCAAGGTTAGGTTATGTCGATATTTAGTCTTTTGGGGTGTTTTATATGGTATTAAAGTTTTAATACCACCCTGATTTTAATTATTTGGATTATTCAGAGAACTGCCCATTTCCATGCCAGATTTGCTCTGTACTGGAGCAGCGGTCGTCAACTGTGCCGGAACAGTACCATTAAAGGGCCCAGGAGTACTTGAATCCTTATAATGACTTGTCATAAAGATTGGAGGGAGAAAAAAATGTAAACCTGAAAACCTTAAAAAGATATCATTAGCCTTTCATGGAGTTTATTCTTCCATCAACGGCACAAGTGAGAACCGACTCCCAAATGTCCGCATCCCTACCCTACCCCACCCCACAGGGGATGGCACAACACAATTAGAGTTGCCCAAGTGTAAGCCAACCCCGCTTGCCATGACTGAGAGTATTACAAGAATGCAATCATCCCCACCCTAATCATCTGGGCAAACCGGATAGAATGTCGTGAGTCCTATCCCCAGAACCAGACCAATCCGTGGTCTAGCCCTAAAGAACAGTTCTGCCTTTGAGCTATCAATCTGATATCTCTCAGGTCCAAACATTATCGGGTAGTTGATGGTCCTACCACAGTTCCCACTACTTAGCTTCTGATATAAACCCAGTCTCAGCTATGATATCTTTTCCTATTTATCAGGTCCTATAAATTTTACAAAAAGTGGAAAATTCCACAAAATTAGTCCAAAGAAATATATAATAACATATGAGACTCTTGGACTCAAACCCGGGAACAAATTCCTAGGGATCAAGAGCCCCCCCTCACCACGTCAAGGTGATCCCACATCGAGGGGGTAACATCTTCAACCATATGTATGAACATGCGGGGCAAATGACTTGTCGCTTTTTGCATGATAAAGCAGTTGCCAGATGTAGCGCATGTAAAATTAACAGTTACTTTTCAATATATATTCCTTTTATGAGCGCTTGCTCTTACAAAATAGTAGGTATTTGAGTTATGGAATCATTTGAGGTATATTGAAATATCATCTCAACTTCTATACAATATGAGAGAGAGAGAGAGAGAGAGAGAGAGAGAGAGAGAGAGAGAGAGAGAGAGAGAGAGTTTGGTGGTGGTTTCTGCTGACTGAAATCGTTGCGCTAAGCCACTACTATGCATGAGCGGAGTAAGCTTCGCTTACTACGGAAAGAAACTATCGATTTAAGTTTTCAATGTATGTTTTATAGCGGTAATAAACAATTATATTGATTATTATTATGAATTATGGATCAAAATTCACGTAAATTCTGATAAAAAATTGATGTTATAGGGGATTTACTGTTGTAGGTTAACCATACTTCTGGCAGCGCCAGAAGAAAAATGAGAATAAACCCAGAAAACTGAAGAAAAATGTGACATAAAAACGAAAATTTCATTTGTTTTGTCCGTCTTTGTATGTCTGTCACGGGGTAGGGGTTTGATTTTGAATTAAAAACCTTTCTGGGGTGACATAGAGACTGTGTGCAAAATTTTGCCCGGGCCTGTCTAGTAGTTTATATTTCTATAGTGGACAGACAAATATACAAACATTCACTTTTATAATATATATATATATATATATATATATATGTATATATATATATATAGCGTGTGTGTGTGTGTGCATGTGTGCGCACGAATGTGTATTTGGCTTATACAGATTTGCATTTATGTATGCATGAGTATATGTATTCTGCAGAATGATATAACATTCCCGCAGCACGAATATATTTTCCATAAAGCAAAGGGCACATTTTCTATTTTATCACAAAGCTATTAGCATATAATTATTTTGTAAACTTTATCAAAGGTTGAAATCAGTTTTGAATATTATCTGGCAAATGAGTAAGTTCCTAAATTGAGCTGTGATGTATCTCAAATCCCATTAACGATGCCCGGGTTCTGTTTTAAAACGTGCGTTTTGATCATAATTACAATAACACGCGCTATTACACCTACAGTTAATGTAGCTGCTGATGGTCCTGATGATGACGATACTACTGCTACAACTGCTGCTACTCTTACTTGCATAAATTAATGGAATACATATGCATATTTACTATTGCTCTGACAGTCAACAATACCTGCACACAACAGGTGAAGTTATTTTGATATTACTCATTTTTTATTGTCATATATATAATTTGCCCTCGGGTAACTTTCACAAATTTTGAAGACAGAATATCGGAATTTCAAACACAGCAGGATAATAACGATAGAACAAAAGTTCTAAAGAGACTTATTGGGCACTGTAACCTCGCCATCTCCAAGTTTTTTTTTTTTTTTAACCAATGCTGGAAGAAGCAATTGACAGCCTACTTTAATTTTTTTTTTTAACCCTAAATAGTGCTACTGAACTATGTCAGGAGTGCAATAATAATAATAATAATAATAATAATACTGAATAATAATAATAATAACGGTGGAGTGGACGAAGGCTGAACTCCACAGCATAGACCAGAAAACTAGGAAACACATGACAATACACAAAGCACTACACCCAAGAGCAAATACAGACAGACTATACATAACATGAAAGGTAGAAGGGAGAGGTCTACTAAGCATAGAGGACTGTGTTAACATCGAGAGCAGAGCACTGGGGTAATAACTGAAAACCAGTGAAGACGAGTGGCTAAGGAGTGCATGGGAAGGACTGATAAACGTAGACAAAGACCCATAAGTATACAGAGACAGGAGAATGAAAAACACAACAGAGGAATGGCACAGCAAACCAATGCACGAACAGTACATCTTCTTTCGACCTTATTAGTCCCACTGTATAGCAGGGTCAGCCGCTTGAGTCAACTTTCTACAAGTATTTCCATTCCTTGCACCTTGCTTCCCCAGTCCCACCTCACCCACATCTCTCCTCACTACATCCATCCATTTGATCCACTGACGCCCCACACTCCTCTTCCCCATCACTGGCATGTTCTTAGCTTTCTTGATTGGTTCCACCTCTTCCCTTCTTATTACATGGCCATAGTATGTCAGACGAGCTTCCCTAGCCTTCTCCTTTACATTATATATTCCTTAATTCCTCATTGGACGGGTTGGTATCGTTCTCGGATAGCACTCTGCTGGACCCGCGTTCGATTCTCTGATCGGTCAATGAAGAATTAGAGAAATTTATTTCTGCTGACATATTCATTTCTCGTTAAAATGTGGTTCAGGTTCCACAATAAGCTGTAGGTCCCATTGCTAGGTAACCAATTGGTTCTTAGCCATGTAAAATAAATCTAATCCTTTGGGCCAGCCCTAGGAGAGCTGTTAATCAGCCTAGTGGTCTGGTTAAACTAAGGTATAATTAACCACACATTCTTCTTATATCTTGACTCTTCTTCCTTTCCAGTAGTGATATTCTAGCAATTCATCTCACCATCCTCATCTCGGTTCTTTCCAGCAGTCCCTCCTCTTTCCTCGTAAGTGCCCAAGTTTCTACCCCATAAAATAGTACAGGCCTGATAACTGTCTTATAAATCTGCAATTTGAGCCTTAATGGCATTTTATTGTCTACAATAACTCCAGTTACTTCTCTCCATTTTCGCCATGCTTCTTTCACTCTCTATCTCACTGCTTTCTCAGTACCTCCCTCCTACATTTATTATTGATCCCAGGTAGTTAGACTCATTGTTCTGTTTTAGCACTGCACCACCTTCCATTTGAATGTTTACTTCTTCATGTCCTGCTTTATTACTAATCATTAGCTCTGTCTTTCCGATTTTCACTTTCAATCCTTTCTTTTCTAGGGGTTCTTTCCATGCTAAAAACCTTTCTTGCAGTTCTTCTGTGTCTGCTATAATAACTAAATCATCAGCAAACATCAGTTCCCACAGTTCTTCGTTGTTCCTTAATTCCGGTGTCAAAGTGTCTATGACGACGAGGAACAAAAATGGACTCAGAGCTGATCCCTGATGGAGGCCAACCTCCCCGTATTTTGTCTGTACACTGGTTCTTGCCCCCTCATACATCATCTTCATTAACCTTGCCAACTTCTCTGGTGCTCCTCTCTTCTCAAACACCAATAAATTACTCTTCTTGGTACCCTGTCATACGCCTTTTCAAGATCCACAAAACACATGTAAACGTTCCTGTTTCCTTCTAGATATTTCTCTTGGACCTGTCTTACTATAAAAACAGCAGCCACTGTTGCTCATATACATCTATCAACATTCTCAACCTTCCTTTTACTATTCTTTCTAGTATCTTGAATACTTGCTCCAAAAGCTTCATTCCTCTGTAATTCCCACAGTTTAACACGTCTCCTTTTTGTTTATACATTTTAATCATCCAACTATCGTTCCAGTCCCTTGGCATTTCCTCTACATCCTGGATCTTTTCCAATAGTGTGTGCACTCACTCTTTGCCTAGATTTCCCAATGCTTTAATATTTCTATGGTTACCTCTGACACTCCTGCAGCTTTATTTACTTTTCCTTTCTTTATAGCGTTCTCGACTTCACTCTCTCTGATGTTTGCTGTTGGTCCTTCTACTGGAGGAACATTTTCCAGTTCTTCACACTCATTCTCAGTATTTAATAGTTATGAAAAATATTCTTTCCATCTTCTCTTGGCCTCTTCTTCCTCAATTACGATATTTCCATTTTCATCTTTAATAATTCCTACCTTTCCTACATCCTGCCTGTCTTTTCTTCTCCCTTCTGCAGTTCTGTAGTTTATCTTTTCCCCCTCTGGTGTTCCCATCATCTCATATCACTCTCTTTTACAGATCTCTCTTCTCTGGCTCTTTCCACTTTACTTCTGAACTCTCTTGCCTTCGCCCCCTTCAGCTTCCAAGTTTTGATCCTCCTATTCCTGGCTGGGGCTTTTCTTTTCCTTATTGCTTTCAACCTAAAATCTGCCACTGACAGTTTATGTTGCGCTACAACAAATTCATTTGGAATAGCCTTACAATCCACAATAATTTTCTTGTCTTCCTTCCTAACCAATCATAATCAATTTGTGTCTCATTTTGTCCACTTTTGTATGTTACCAGATGACTTCCTTTTCTCAAACTGTGTATTCAAGACTACCAGATTCATAGCTTCTGCTAATTCCAACAATCTATCACCTTCCTGGTTTCTCCTTCCAAAACCATCAGAATTGTCACCTACATGGGCATTCATGTCCCCAGATAACACTAATAGTTCACTTCTTGGAGCTCTTTTTATATATTCTTCTAATTTCCCTCTGAATTCCTCCTTCTCTTCACTACACCCTCGTTGAGGGGCGTATGCAGAGATGAAATGCCATACTCTCTTATCTTTCATAAATTTTAAGCCCATGAGCTTGTCACTGATGCACTGGACCTCTGTGACATTCTCCTGCAAGTCTGAATGGAGAATAATTCCTTCCCCATTTCTCCCAGCATCTTCCTCTGTGTAGTACACCTGATATCCTTATCCAAGCTTTCTTGCACTTTTCCCCTTCCATTTAGTCTCTTGTATACATAGAATTATTATTTTCCTTCTCTGCATGACATCAACCAACTCTCTTCCTTTTCCTGTGAGGCTACCAACATTCCAATTTCCAATTCTCATCGTTCCTTTCTTTTTCCAATCCTTTCTCCTCACTAACTTCTTTAGCAGCAGTCGTGACTTCTGCGGTACCCCTTGCGCATTTCTCACTGCTGTCAGGGGATACTGCATTCCATTATTGACTTGAGATTCATTATTTAGTTTTTGCCACTGTTTTCATACCTGGTTTGCTTGACCAGGCAGCAACTCTTCCCATTTAACCGGGCCTGAGACCGGCAGCAAGTTGGACTAGCTTGTCCCCCAACTGGCTGGGTCAGGGCGTCATTTAGGGGAGGGGCTGGGGGTGGGGGGCAACTGCACCCCCAAGACTCAGGTTGGCCGTCCCCCCCGCCCCCAAGCAAGTGAATATCCGGTGCTTTTACAGAACCAGTAAAAAAAGAGGCATGCTTCAGTAGCAAAAGGCCTCCATTGGAGCCTGTACAACAAACACTGGCTAGCTTCCAGTAATATGTGGTACGAACACCAACCTGGGGGAGTGAAAGAAAAAGATCAGGCAAAGATCCTCTGGGACTATGGTATCAGAACAGATAGGGTGATACGTGCCAATGGACCAGACTTGACTCTGATTGACAAAACTAAGATGAAAGTATCATTCATTTATGTCGCAGTACCATGGGACAACAGAGTAGATGAGAAAGAAGGAGAAAAAATTGATAAGTATCAAGACCTGAAAATAGAAATAAGATGGATATGGGATATGTCAGTGGAAATTGTACCCATAATCATAGTAACACTAGGCACGATCCCAAAATCCCAGAAAAGGAACCTGGAAAAACTAGATGCCGAAGCAGCTCTAAGACTCATGCAGAAAAGTATGCTATTAGAAACGGCGCATATAGTGAGAAAAGTGATCTTCTCCTAAGGAGGAAGGATGCAACCCGGGACCCTACACTATAAATACCACCCAGTCGAATAGGATGACTGAGATAATAATAATAATAATAATAATAATAATAATAATAATAATAATAATAATAATAATAATAATCTGCATAATAATAATAATTAAATATAGTATCTTTATTATTATTCCACTCTGAATTTAACCTTGACAAGGTTTTACAGTTTTATTTCAATTCACTCTGATGACTTTCCCCTCCCATAAAAATGAACAAAACCTGCCACACTGATTGCTTTGGTTTTTTATCTTTATTATTATACTACCTCGAGTTTCAATGCAGCCTAGTCGGTAATTCTAAAACGTTCTCTAGTTATTATTATTGTTGTTATTATTATTATTATTATTATTATTATTATTATTATTATTATTATTATTATTATTCTCATATTTAAATTTAGGGAGGAGTGTCACCGACATATGCGACATAATCATTCGCTTGTTAGAAGGAACAACAGGTACAAGTATGGGACTTCCTGTAAACTGATCAAGGCTGGATATGGAGCTCTGTTGGTAAAAATAGAACAGAATATAGAATTTAGGCCTAAGGCCAATCGCTGGGACCTATGAATGTCATTCAGCGTTGAAAGGAAAACTGAAAGTAAAGGAAGTTTTAAAGGTGTAACAGGAAGAAGACCTCACAGTTGCACTATGAACCAATTGTGAGAGAGTGGAAAGTAAGATGGAAGAAAGTGAATATGAACGGAGGTACATTTAAAGAAATGAAAGGGGTTACAGCTAGTGGCCGAAGGCACGCTGCAAAGAACCTTAAGTAATGCCTACAGCGCACCGCATGAGGTACATTGGCGGCGCTTACCCGCTTCGAGGGCTCTGTTGGTAAGAAAGGGACTCTCTGCCAGCTTTACTACAATCCTGTTAACCTACAGAAGTTAAGTGGACTTTTCTCGCTAATGTTATTAATTGGATATAAAAAAATCTTACAAAATCAATGCAATTACCGTTAGACCTTTCTTTTACCGTACAGGGATCTTTATATCGGTTGTAATGAATTGGATATGAGTCATTCTGTCTCACGTGAGTCTTTTATTTAAACAGAAAAAAGAACTTTTATGGTTATAGATGGTTATAGCTGTAAAGTGGACTTTATAACCCTGAGAAATTCTTGTTTTTTATGATTTACTTATATTTTTATCTATTTATTCATTTATTTGTTACGTTACTTTTTTCTTTTCTAGTAACTGATCTCTTCTTTGTGTGTTTCCTGTTACCTTCAGTTACTTCTTTCTGTATTTCCCATAAACTCGGTTACTTCTCTCAAATGGACGCCATATTCTTTGGAAAATTTACTTTCAAGTCAACGGCACCTGTGGGCTTGTTCCATATGAACAGATTTCATATTCTCAATAGTAATAATAATAACAACAACCTGGAAACAGATTTCTGTCAAAAGCCTTGCGCCCTTCTTGAAACCAACTTATCTGTTAGAGAATATGACATGTTTATGTCCGTCAAACGACACATATTTTAAGAATCCTTCAAACCCCTGATATGAGCCAGATTTGAACGTTTCTGCCAAATGACATGTTTTTATGATACTTTCTACCGCTGGACACATGATGGATAAGCATCTGTCAGGCAAATAACAAGAGACGAATGTAGACCTTTATATAATTTTCCATGAACGTCATACTTGTAACATTCAGCCAATCAACATGAGTGGTAAACTGATCTTTCTACTGATTAACGTGAAATAAATGAGAACCCTTCTGTTAATTGACAAGAGAAGATAGAGAACGTTGCCTGCTGGCAATTCATAAAGTCAGTATGAAAGTTCGTCAGTTGACCTTCGCCATCGATTACGACGTTTCTGTAACCCAGTGTTAACACCATTAAGACATCAATAACCAATGTCAACGGACGAAACAAGCATACTATTAAAAATGGAAAAGAAAATTAAGGTTAATACCTGATATAAAATGCATTTGTAATTTGATAACTTCTAAAGATGTCATTCCGGTCAAATGACGAGTACGGCAGTCGAATATTTGAATTTCGAAAGAGCCATGAATTACCTAACGATTACAGTAAAACAACGAAAATTAGCTCCCGATATTTCTGCAAAATGTATTCATCATATACAAATAATAATTCGTCAACAAAACAAAAGTTGTGCTGTTGAACGCTCCTCCAACGCCGTGAAGCCAACGATGAAAAATGAGTCAAATGACATATGAGTCGGGTAATGATCATCCCGGAACTCGTTCTGGCATGGAATGATGAGGACTCGTGCTCGGACACGAAGACAAGGGAAATAATGCCAGTTGTTGTTCAAGCAGGAAGAGCAACGTTCATCGCGTAATGGAAATGATTATTCCCATCCTTCAGTGAGTATTCTTCAAGTTCTCCTTTGAAAACGAAAAAAATATAGGATTTGTCTACACATAACGGATGAAACCGGATTTTTTTTTTTTTTTTTTACCATTTCTAAACACTGTTATATCACGTTCTATCTTTGACACAATGAAAGACGCATCCAACAATTAATTCATGATGTCGAACTAGGGCAACCGATGTCACCACAAAGTGAGAGTGATAAACAGTTAATCATCGATGATGCAATAGTATTTAAATTTGTTTGTCTTGTAAAGAAGATTAATGTACATACAAAAGCATAGAGAGAGAGAGAGAGAGAGAGAGAGAGAGAGAGAGAGAGAGAGAGAGAGAGAGAGAGAGAGAGATTCGTCAGCTTAAAAGAAAATCACTATATATAAATATAATTTTTTATATATATATATATATATATATATATATATATATAATAATTGTATATATACAAATAATACACACACACACACACACACATATATATATATATATATATATATATATATATATATATATATATATATAGAGAGAGAGAGAGAGAGAGAGAGAGAGAGAGAGAGAGAGTGATTTTCTTACATGATGGTGAGCTCTCTCTCTCTCTGTCTCACTCTGGTGGCTGCGTCTTTTATTGTGACAAAAATAAAACATGTAAAATTGTCTAGAAGTGTAATATATATATATATATATATATATATATATATATATATATATATATATATATATATATATATATATATATATATATATATATATATATATATATATATATATATATAATGTATATATACTGTATACAATTTAAATATACATACATACATATATATATATATATATATATATATATATATATATATATATATATATATATATATATATATATATACATATATATATATATATATATATATATATATATATATATATATATATATATATATATATATATATATATATATATATCTTTATATGTATCGTTTTTGCAATACACACACACACGCATTTGCCTTTATTTATATATTCATCGCGTTCCATATACTCGTGAATCAGTTACACACGTATGTGTATATGTATATATGTATATATATATATGTGTGTGTGTGTGTATGTATATGGGAGGAAAAGAAACAGACAGGTCGAGAGTGATGGTTAAACGGGTAGGGAGTGAAATATGATCAGTGTGGAAGGAAATCAGATACAGGCCGTTAGAATGCTTGGCCTGCTTCACAAGGATGAAGATAATAAGCTATAGCAAGAGGGTTGAGTTACGAGGACGAAAAGAGAAATGGAATACAAGGTCAGACAGGGAACTCTTCAGAATCATTGCTGTAGACATGGAAGCTGAAAAGAATGTCGTTTTGGATACAATGCTATTCAAAGTGCACGATGCGTCACTACTCTTTCCCACAACTACCGGAAATCTGTGACCAACGAATAAAGCCAAAATTAATGGATATTTGACATAAATCCAAGTCACAAAGTTATTCCAAAGAAGGATAAAAAAAAAATACGTTCTATCATAAATGGGATGGCATAGGTCCACTTCATAAAAGTCACAAAATATGAAAACGTACAGTGACTTTGCTGACTGGGTGAAGAAATATTTCAGCAATCTCCTATAAGGAAGAGAAAACTTGGATCTCGGAGGACTATCAGAGCGATTATTAAAAGTGAGAGGTTATAGCACCCGAGAATTGGTAAAGTTTCCTTGGGTTGAGCAATAATAAGGCGCACCTGGAATATTTTCCTTCTAAGGATTTATTTTGGCTAGAAAATCCTGTAATGATTGGAGGTTTTGGTAGCAATGAATATCTTTTCCTGATAAGAACCAGGCGATTATAATTTGCAAAGTATGGATGCTTTAATATTATTAGCGTTTGCTACACAGCTGGGCAAGGAAGTACGGGTAAAGTCAGGAATATATTGTAACCCAATGTCTATATCTATACAGTCTTCTTTAGGACTCCACTAGTTAATCTGTTAAAATAACTTAAAAGTTAGGATGGAAATTGTTATATAAAATAAATTATTGCATGGGTATGGCTTGAAGTGAAAAGACTGACACAATGATAGAGAGGTATGAGGTGCGTAGAATTTTTTTTTTTTTTCTTCACCAACCTACAAATTTGAAATCAATGAAAACATTACGACGACCAACAGTAGGTATAATGCCTTTCTACGGTTAAACGAGCAAATTATCAAGTGTAACTACATGTGATCTTAGTGATTTATTCCACATCATAAAATGGATACAATGGAAACCTTTATCTCTAATTCTTGATGTTTCACCAAAGTCCAATGTGCACATAATTGTAAAAAGATCCTAATTATTAATCACAGTTTGAACAGAAACTAGTTTCCTGGAAAACAAAGATGGAAATTACGATTTTTTATGATTATAATATTTTTTTATATGATTCGGAAAACAAAGCAAATGAATTGACATAAACTGAACAAGCTTGTAGGAGTAGAGAATGACTCTCCAGAAATATGTTAAGTTCACGTTAGGCGGAGGACTACGGCTTAGGATATTGCTAGAAAACTGTAAGTACCAAATTGCCTGCCAGTGACATTTCCCAAATGTACCCAATGTGCTTCACCATTTTTGTGCTGGATACCATTCATTCAAAACGCCCGAAGAGTTCACGGACCTGCTATGGAAAGTTCCTGCAGAAAGGAAAGTGGCATTAACTGAAATGGAGACTTAATTCATAAAAAGTTCTAAAGTGGAAACAATAAACACTATTTCAGAGGTTTATATACTGGATGATAAACCTTAGCATACGCTTCGGATAACGATCTTCCCGTGTATCATGGAGGCATCCTTTTAAACACAGAAGGGACACTCTTCAACCATATTCATCATCAAGAGATCAATCATGTAAGAATTTGATTCCCTGCTTTATAGATTTCTCAATAAAAATGTTAAAGCATCATGATTTGATATGTCTCTCTTGTTTCTGTTAGTTGCTAAATTTGTGAAAAGGTATTATCAAGAAATAGCCCACAAGTTCATGAATTTCACCTAACGTTGACATTTTAGGAAAACGACAGCTAAATTCTTGAAATAAGTTAATGATTAGCCCATTTCAAAATTCATCAAACTCTCCGCGTATATCATGAATCGTGAAATGTCAAGTTGTTTGTACAAACATATATATAATATATATATATATATAATATATATATATATATATATATATATATATATATATATATATTTATATATATATATATATATATATATATAAATATATATATGTGTGTGTGTGTGTGTGTGTGTGTGTGTGTGTGTGTGTGTGTGTATTGTCATGAAATCGGGCCTTACTCCTGATAAGAAACTGAAACATTCTTAAATATAACAACCAAATAAATTTGAAGAGTTGGGTGGTAGTTCTGAGCGCTGAGAACCCAAACCCAACGTCTCCCCCTTTGTGACATCCCCCAGAGAAAACACCTGCGTGATTAACTCGGTTGCACCCCTTCGACACTCCAGTTTCTCTTCTCTCTCTGCTGGCGGATTTCTTTTGTGTTCCAGAATTGTACAATGAGGGAGACTGCCGAAATGCAAACCGTTTGGAGGAGAAGATTTAGCGACCATGGAGAGGTCAGTCAGTAGCAGCAAAACCATGGTCTAAACAAGACCTATCTTCCCAAGAAATCCTTCCAAGGGCTTAGCCGGGGCGGACGCCCTCTCACCTGTGACTGCTCACCAAGCCCCCACTGATTTAGCCTGCCCAACTCTGCTAAAGGAAGGGAGAGTCCCACTCATGCTTTCACTAGAGCATATGCAAATTGTATCAGGTATGTCTGGTAACTGAGAGGAATCCACCCTTTGTCTTTATCTTTTCTTTCGACCTGTTTTTCACCTTCATTATTCCTTCCCTTGCTAAACTACAAGTGCAGTGTAAAATCTTTGTCAAGTGTTTCCTTGAATTCAGTTAATTAATGAAGTAATCATTCACTCTGGCAGTAACAGAAGTAAATTAATTACCTCCTCGAATCTTGCTCGTTATCTATGTCCATACAATAGGCATGTTGAGGTAAATTTATACTCATCAGACATCTCTCTGCCTTTCAGGAGTTGATGTCCTTGATAATGAAGCTCATTCCAGTAATGCAAGAACAGAATTAAGACATCAGTATAAGATGAAAGGATTATAAGTTGGTTACATCCTTGTTGAGCTGCATGAAGTGCACAAACAAACAAGACGAAAAAATTATGTTGTTAAGTGGGAGATAACTTATCATGAATTCCTTGCAATTACAAATTTACACAGACAAGTGTCAGGTTCAAGCACAATCACATACGAATTAGATGTAAACCAATCTTTTGCAGCATCAAAAACTCTGTCTGAGGAGAGACATATTCAAGCAATTATAAGACTCATAGAAAGAAATGAAAACCCATTTTTAATACCTGCAGAAGAAGGAAGACTTCACAATATCGTGACAAAAGAAGCAGCAACCGAAGATATCAGAAAACAACTGCTAAAGGATGCAGTGAACTGTGGATTAAAAACTGTATCTGGGGAATCAGTCAGGTATATTGCCATTCATACATTGACTGTTCAGCTAGGGAGGGAACTACGCCAAGTGTTGCCTGCAGTGCATTCCCTGACTGGCTGTGATTACACAAGCAAATTTGGGACTAAACTTGCTGCTCTAAAGGCACATCCAGAAATGTATTTAAAAGAATTTGGAACTAAAAATAATTTTGAAAGTCAAGTAATCATGGCTGAAGAGTATTTGACAAGAGTACTGAAGCAGGCAACAATGTGTAAAACAGCAGACCACCTGAGAAACTATACTGTATGTATCATCATTCCAAGAGGTCATGTTTTAAGAACCCACCACCTACTAGCTATGCAACAATACAACATATAAAAAGAGCATACTTTACAAATATCACATGATTTCTGTTTTATCTAAACCTAAATGGGAGCCCCTTGATCCTATGTTATATGGTTATAAAGTAGCTGCTGATCTTTTGGTGCCAATTGATGGAAAGAACCCAATACCTGAGGAATTCACTGTGATGTGCAGTTGTACAAAATGTGGCACATATCACTGTCCCTGTGGCAGCAATCATGTTCCTTGCTGCAGCTTTTGTAAATGTCAAAGTGTCTTAGTTGTAAGTGATGCAACATGTAGCAATCCTTTAGGTTACAGTATGGAATGAAGAATCTTATTAAAAGCACAATCATGAGAAGCAAATACTGTCATTCGTCCATAAGAACTCGTGTAAATTTGACTCCTTTACGAATGTAAGTTAAAGCTTAGAATATTTAGCCATGAAAATAAACTACAGACATTTCAGTTATAAATTCAATACATGTATTTACATTATTAAATATATACTGCCTTATCTTTTGATATTAAAACTATTGTTATGGATGTTTGAATTAGTTTAATTCAACCAATACAACTTCTTCATTTGCAATGTCATAGTACCCTTTTAATACTAAAGCTACGTCATAGGTTAATAAAATTTTCATGCTATATCCAGAATTTATAAAGTCAATAATTATTTAAGGAAATTGTGCAAGCTATATATTTTTATAATTTTATTCACTTGAGAAGTTTTTCAAAGTACTTTATCAACAAATATTAATCCCCATACCATGGATAAAGTGCCACCTAGATAGCAATGACCATAAATTGGCATTTTAAAAATAAAGTTTTTATGAAAAGTTACTGTATGCTTCTGTGTGTTTAGAAAGTAATAAAGTGCTTATTATTTGAATAATATAGTGTTGCTGTGTTGATTATTGTCAATATATGCCATTCATTCTTTAATATTGTTTGATTTTTACCATTTTTCCTTTTTGAGGTTAATCATTAGCGTTTCTCGATTTCTGGTGACATTTTGGGTATTTATGACCTAATATAGCCCTAAAAGTTAAAGATTTATATATCATTGGAAAGGGCTCATTAAAAGGAACATTTTGAGTGGTAAATGAGCCTTTTACGTTAATTTTCAAGGGAGATATGGGTATTTTAAGGTCAGGTACCCAGAGTTTACGGGTCGAAATTATCACCCTATATAGCGAAATTAAGCCTAAATTTCTCAGTTGCTGCCAGGTTTCAGAAAGTCCACCCTGATTTTTCAGATAATTCAAGGTGTCTACTGTAAAAGGCAAGTAGGTGAATTAGGGTACATCTCATGCACACGGGAACCCCCCCAGGCCATGTATTACTAGTGGTGAATTCCATTCACAGGGGGTGGAATTCACTCCATTTCATGATCGTAGCTTTGGCTGGATTACTTTTGTTAAATTTGCAAATAAAGTTTAGTTTTGTACCTCAGTGTTTATTTCGAGTAGGCCTTTGTTTGAGGATAGATTCAGTGAGAGGAGTCGATGAGGGAGAAGGAATTTGCTGACCCAGGGCTGGCCATCGCTACCAGAGAATCTCAGGAAAGTAAGAAGATTGATGCTGTTCTTAAAACTGATACAGTAAGAGATTATGAGATTATGACCCTATCTGACCTGGTTATAGGGTCATTAACAGTGGTGGCAGCGGTGTTAGACATGAATAGATAGTTAAGTAGATAAATAGATAGGGTTAGGTTCTTCTGAAGAGACATATGTTATTAATACTGGTGTTAGCATCTCAGAATAGGACTTTGATGGTTCAGCAGTTCAGTTTAGTGAGCTGTTGTGCAACGCACTCAAGTCTGTCTTTCTCGAGCGCGAGTTTCTGTGTGTGCTTAATGATGCGTCACGGGTCACTTTAGTTCATATTGGGGTATGTTTGGGTATGTGTAGTGTGCGCAGTGTATTTAATTGTGGTATCTTGACCGATTGTGTGTGGTAAAACACGCGAAAACGTGCTAGTGTTTCTTTTCTCTCTCTCTCTCTCTCTCTCTCTCTCTCTCTCTCTCTTTGATTGGCGAGATGATTCTCGCACCGTCAAGCAGAGGAATACGTAAGTGGTATCAATTTTTTTTATTGTTAATTTCAGTGTCAGATTGGAATATGGTTTTTTTGATGGCACCGCAACTAATTTTCGGGCG
>NC_089743.1:20033697-20036197 GCF_040412425.1 Macrobrachium rosenbergii | reverse complement strand
GGGATTGGCAGTGGATTATTCACGTCCCCTCTAAAGTGAAGTGAAGGCTAAAGGGCCGTGGGCTTCAACAAAATGCTGGAACTTAGTGCCCTGATTACAGTGAGTTTGTACATAGATACCTCCGCGACACTATGGTTGTGGGAACAATGTAGGATTTGTCGATGGTTGGACACATCTTTCAGGTAATTTGAATTTATACCCTATCTTGGTCGATTCTCCAGGCCCTGCCGGGGACGGTGCCCTTCCTCATAAACAAGACGTTGAGCAGATCAGGAAACTGTGATAACATAAAATGAGTGTTACCGTTATATAAAGATGCAAAATAACTTTGAAAATATTGTTTTCCAAATTTTTTTCCAATACGAGGAGAGACAGGCTAACTTCGTCACATTTATTTGTTGATCAAAATAAGCTGGTCTCGTAACCTTATAAGCTTTAATCACGTCCAGTTAGCACGCACCCCATATTGAGTATTTAACACATTTTAGCAAGTTTCATGTTCTATGATTTTTCACTTACATGTGAAACTAAGAACTAAACGTGACTCGCCCAACATAAAGAAAATTTAATTGCTTATCCTTTTGAAGTAGATGCATAGATGCATTCCATAAATTCGTGACAGAGAGAGAGAGAGAGAGAGAGAGAGAGAGAGAGAGAGAGAGAGAGAGAGAGAGAGAGAGATATTAGTCATAATTAAAACACAAAATAGCCTATCATATCACCCTGGAACAGGTTGCAAGCAACTGACCCCACTAAGAACTACACCGAAGAGACCCCGATTCCCTCGCAAGAAAAATCGCCGAATCCAAACTCTTCTCTTAGTTATGACGTTTCACGGTCCCAACAATGCTCCTCTGGACGGTTTTATCCTTAGTCCTCAAAACAAAGCGTAGCAATGAATGGTGCATGAAAGAATCCAGATGCTTTGGGTAACGGAGGAGAAAATGTGGAAGTTTCTGTTTCGGCATTTGCCTACTAGGGAAGAGAATGGAAAGGAAAATATTTCTTTTACCTTCGTTTATCTGAATGTATGATTTGCTCATACAACCGAACGCATATAGTTTTCGAGACTTGTCCGAAGTTTTATCAGATTTCTTTTGTGCATGTGCCATATTTTTAAATATTTTATACCTCTTGTTGTATATCACATACTTAAATAGTTCAGGTAGCTGTGCTAGCTTATTTAGGTATCCCGTTAATTTGAGCATGGAACAAAAACTTATTGTTCATTCAACTTTGCTTGTTTATTATTTGTTGAGTAAGTCTCTCCTGATACTTAGGAATTGCATGCACAAACATCACACATTTATATATGTATATGTATATGTACATATATATATATATATATATATATATATATATATATATATATATATATATATATATATACTGTATATATATATATATTATATATATGTATATATATGCGTGTGTGTGTGTGTGTATATATACAATACAATGTATATGTACATATGTATATGTATATGTATATGTATATATATACATATATATATATATATATATATATAATATATATATATATATATATATATATATATATATATATATACATATACATATATATATAAATGTATGATGTTTGTGCATGCATGCACCTAAGTATCAGGAGAGACTTACTAAACAAATAATAAAAAGGCAAAGTTGAATGAACAATAAGTTTTTGGTCTATACTCAAATTAACGGAATACCTAAATAAGCTAGCACAGCTACCTGGACTATTTAAGTATGTGATACACACACACACACACACACACACACACACATATACACATATATATATATATATATATATATATATATATATATATATATATATATATATATATATATATATATATATATATATATATATATATATGTATAAACGAACTATGAGTGCCTGATCCAAGACTAAATCAAGAACCACAAAACTGTCTGAATATTGCAAGCAAAGATACTCGAACAATCTAAACATGTGACACTAGAGTAAAATCTACTTAAACAATCTCAATACAAAACAATTGTTCAAGATACGACTCAACACTATTATGGGAATGAATACGCATAAAACGGATATGTGTTTTTTATTTTCAAAATATATTTGTGCAAAGTTTGTGTAATTTATGAAATACTCAAATAAATTTTTCTAAGAAAAAATGTCGCCAAAAAATATTTATCTTCATGATTACAATAATCCTTGAAGGCACATGACCTTCATTCCAATTATACGCAAATTGTATTCATACCCAGCAAATCGCAACAACAAGCACCACTGAACATGGACTGACAACAAATTTGTCTTATAAACGGTGATTCTGTGCAGAATTCATTAATGAGAAAAGAGACGAAACGTTTTTACCAAATTAACGAAATAACTAAATATACTAGCACAGCTATTTATGATTGTTTTTGCAAGATTTCGCCCATAATAAAATAGAGAGATGCAACTTCCTAAAGCCTTGACCGAGTCTGAGCCCAGTCGCAGCACATAAACATCACC
>NC_089743.1:20018697-20028697 GCF_040412425.1 Macrobrachium rosenbergii | reverse complement strand
AGTTCTTCCTATTTAGTTCTTAATCCCTGACAGTTAGACAGAACAAAATGAAGGAATTTAGCTTCAATTTTGAAGCACTTAAATTGGAGCCCCTTTTAAGTGTTTTTACTTTACTGCCTTGCTCCTGCTTTTTTCAAAAAGGAGACTGATTATTTATGGTTGCCTTCCATTTTAAAGTTGACGACGGTTCTACTTTCATGGAGGAGGAACCTGCCACAGATGGCAAAGCTGGCTCTGCCTGAGGAGAGGTGGAAGTGTCAGGCACAATTGGTGCAACCTCTGAAGCATTAGGAGTACCAGCTGTGAATGTGTTACAGCAAAAGCTCCAGAGAGACAGAAGCATCAGATACAGTTAATGAAGCCTCCAAAGAGGAAAGGAATGCCAGTTACAGCTGGTGCAGCCTCCAAAGAGGAAGGAGTGCCAGGCACATCTGGCATGGCCTCCAAAGAGGCAGGAGTGCCAGAGACAACTGGTGCAGCCTCCCAAGAGGCAGGAGTACCATAAATTACTGGCACAGCCTCCAAAGAGACAGGAGTGCCAAAAAGTACTGGTGCAGCCTCCAAAGAGACAGGAGTGCATGTTGCCACTGATCTTCCTTTTCTATTACGAAAGAAAGCACCTCTGATAGCACTTACGTTTCTTCTTTGGTTAGCAGCAATACAAGAAAAGGATATTCCTGGTCTAACATACTGGTTTACTCATTTTTGTTTTGCCTCTGTAAATGTAAATGTCTGTATTTCGTTTTTTATGATGTACACATCACAATTTTGTGAAGAAGATGGATGATTGTCTCTACAATGGATACATTTTGCTTCTTTATAACATACACCAGGCTCTGGTTCACTAGACTTAAAACATGTGGCAAACTTGCCTTGTAGTTTCTGCCTACAAGATCCTAAGATAAAATGTCCATATTCTTATCAATAAAAACATCTCCTTGGTCTTAGGATATATTGCTTAACCTTAAAATGTAACCATTGTGCTTTTATTACATTACATATGCAGGTAGAATTGAAGATAATAATTAAATTTTCAAGTGGAATTATGGCTCCAATGATCTTCATTCTTTCAATGTTAATCACATTTTGATCTTTTCATTATTCTACAAGTTTCTATTCTGAATACATCATCGGTTGGGGTACAAATATCATTCCCTTGGAGTGATTCCAAAAACCATGTACTGAGCAGTCTATTTTAACTCTTCCAAGATGCAAAAACGATTTAAAATTTTTCACTTTCATTTGGTGACGCCGATTCTACTGTCAGTTTTCCCCGACCTTCAGATGATGTCTTGGGCTCTTTGCCACAACACTTCACAATGTTTCTGTAAACATTAAAAATGTCGCAACTCGAATCTTCTAGATCAAAGGTCAAATATTTATCATAAGAGGTTTCAAATATACCTGGTCCTATTTAACATACATTTCTGGGCAATTTCCCTTTGTCCCAGTGTAATTACCCTACAAGGTTTCCTAGCCATGTCCAAGCACAGGTTGTGAAAAGGGTATCATCAAAGGGTCCAGGGGTACTCGATTCTTTCTTACTACTCATAAATATCAAAGTGGGAAAAATCTGAATAAACCTGAAAATCTTAAAAATATACCATCAGCCTCTCATGGAGTTTATTCTTCTGCCAATGGCTCCAGTAAGAGCCGACTCTCAAATGTCCACTCCATATCCTACCCCACAGGGGATGGCACAACCCATTTAGGGTGACTGAAGTGTAAACCAAATCCACTTGTTGGGACTGAAAATATTACAAGAATACAATGATCCCCACCCTAATCATATATAAATGGCAAACTGGACAGAATGCTGAGTCATATCCCCACAACTAGACCACCCCTAGAATCCATGGCCCAGCTCTGCAGAATAGTTTCACCCCTGAGGTATCAATGTGATATCCCCTCAGGTCCAAACATCATTGGGTAGTTAATGATCCTACCATAGTTCCCGCTTTTAGCTTCAGATGTAAAACCCTGCCACAGCTATGATACCTCCTCCTATTTATCATGTGAAACAGATTTTACCAAAAGTTAAAAATTCCACAAAATTTAACATAAATTAATAAGTAATAATATATGGGACTCTTGGAATCGAACCCAACAGCATATTCCAGGGGTTCAAGTGCCCTCTCACCACGTCAAGGTGGTCCCAAGTCGAGGGGACACACACGCAACCATCTGACAGCTGTGAATGTTACAGCAAAAGCTAGAGTCAAGAAATGGCAGGGGCTAGTAAAAACACATCTCCGGAGACTCTTATAAGAATGGAATCGAAAACCTGTTTAATGAAAAAAAGCAAAAAATGCCCCGAAGTTTCCTCGGCGCAATCGAGTTTTCTGTACAGCCGCTACAGCGTATAATCAAGGACACCGAAAACAGATCTATCTTTCAGTGGTCTCGGTTTAATGATGTATGAGCCACGGCCCATGAAACTTTAACCTAGGCCTAGTGGTGGCATAGTCTATATCAGCACGATCGTGGATAACTTTAACCTTAAATAAAATAAAAACTACTAAGGCTAGAGGGCTGCAATTTGGTGTGCTTGATGTTTGGAGGATGGATGATCAACATACCAATTTGCAGCCCTCTAGCCTCAGTAATTTTTAAGATATGAGGACGGACAGAAAAAAGTGCGGACAGAAAAGTGCGGACGGACAGGCAACTAAAAGCAATGGAGAAAAATATTCGTGTTTCATACCTTTAAGTTAATGCTTCCATATTGCAATCTAAATAGCCACCATAGTTTTCAAATTTTTTTTCTACCTTAATTTTTCCACATATTTTCTTATTTGCTTCTTAAATTGTCTCATTCTTATTTAGTGAAACTATGTTAGAAATCGAGAACAGTGTCTGAGAACAAACAAGCAAGCAAGCAAGCAAGCCTTTTTTTACTTACATCTTTCTTGAATCTTTAACAATACATGATCGGACGCAAATAAAATGTTACTGATAAAACACAAACCTCGGTCGCATTAAAATTTTTTTACTCAACTGATGAGACAGGAAAACACCCATACATCTAGACCCAGTTTACATGTACTAAAGCTGCTTGAATGTGTTTAACAGAGAGAGAGAGAGAGAGAGAGAGAGAGAGAGAGAGAGAGAGAGAGAGAGAGAGAGAGAGAGAGAGAGAGAGAGAGAGACGTAGACATGAAATGACTTAAAGCCTAATACAGTCATCCCGAATTTTGTACCTCAGGTATGCTGGATAGCAACCGATTGTAAAATTACTAACATCGAGGGCATCCTTAAAAACCAAAATATTTAAGGGTTCTTGTAGATATGACTAAGGATATTGTACGGTTTCACCAGAGATATTTAAGCTTTCGATAAGGTTTTATACAGATTTAAATATGTTGATAAAAGATTATTGCATATGCAACCACTTGGGCTGTAGTAATGAAAGGCCCGTTGCCTTAGGGATATATTATGCAAGCTCTACCGACACCTCCGGATCAAGATGGTTCAATCCTGCTTACCTAGGATGATTTGAAGTGACAGAGGGAGAGCAATGGCGACGATAGGAACAGCATGAATTTAGTTTGCGGCTATGACCCACGTTCCACCGTCCCGGATTACCCTGCCACGAAAAAGACCAGTTAGAATCGTTGGATTTTGAAGGCCGTCCTTTGTCCTCCTGTTTGAAGTTTTACATACATACATAAATACATACATACATACATGCACACACACACTTATATATATGTATATATATACATATACTGTATATATATAATACACACACATATATATATGTACATATATTATATAAATTTTGTCACAAAAACCGTGGCATTTTCATATATTAAAAAACACTAAGCTAAAAATATCGTTTAAATATCCAGTTCACTATACCTCAAGAATTACTACACCCAAAGGGAATTATAATTGATAAGTGCTTCTTCGCTGGCGAGATTCAAACCACTACCTAGTTTAGAAACAATGATGCACAGTGACTCAGACCACTGTGCCATTAAGAGGGGTACAATTCCCTCCAATCTTTGCATTAACTCATTTATAAAGAGACTGTCATTCGGAATTGTCTCATTTCCAGGAGTGTTATCAATGCAGTTACCTACGTAGCCGTGCCTCTGTGTTCCCGATTGCCTGAAGAAATCTGCCCATACCGACGCTGATAGAATTTCATAGCCGATTAGGCTTAACAACCCTTGCACGTGGCTATTTACATGTACCTTATTGGGATATTGATGTGTTAATTAACCATTCAGTTGGTTAGTGTTGTGCCCTGTTTCCACTTGTTATTTTAGTGAGTTTTTTCCATTACTCCCATTGTGAATTTATCGTGCTGTTTGTGTAAAATAAATCAGTGTTAAGGAGCAATTTCTCATTGGCAACCTACCAAATATTAATTATTCTTTTTATTATTCTGTTTGTGGGCTTACGAGGGGTTTTGCAAGGCTAAGATTATTAAGTTGAAGTAAACATACGCAGTCTTCCCCATCGTAATCCATAACAATATACAGTAAACCCCTGTATTCCCGGGGGATGCATACCACACCCTCCGCGAATAGCTAAAATCCGCGAATACTTAAAACCCTTCTAAAAACACTTAGAACTGCCTATGTTGATAGTTCCAACATAAAAAGAACTCTAAAAATGCTTATGCAGGTATTACCCTACTTATGATGGGGTTAGGTTCCAAAAATCCCATCATTTGTTGGAAAAAACGTATCTCGAATATAGCCTAGCCTACACTAGGGTATTCAGTACCATGTTTACATATATGGTAGCCTAGCCTACACTATAAAGTATACTCTATACATATATGGTATAGTAATTATTAATATCAGCTAATTCTGGAGGTTCATGCAGATTGACTTATGATACTTCAATACAAAGAGAAATTGAATAACAAACAAGAATTAGCTTAGCCTACACTATGGTATATCGTATACATATACAGTAGCCTAGCCTACATTATACTGTACTCTATATTCACATATCAATATCGTATTAAACAAACATCAACATAACGAATATGCATCTTTTCCATGGATCTTTTAAAACGTTATGCTTTACTTCACTGTATCCAGTAATACTGTATATATTCTTATATTGCTTTTGTATTATAAATTGCGATCATAGTGATCAATGTTTTGGTTTTTAAATCGATTACGTGGTAAGTTTATTTCGCCGTATTTAATACAGTTCAGAGCGCTTTCCTTGCTTCTGGTTAGCGTAAATGAATCTCTAGATATTTTATTTATATGGGACAAGGTTATTTTTCGTTATATGAAGTGATTTTAAGTCGAAATATAACTTAAATACGTCTCGTTGTGAAATTAATTTAGCTACTTTTTCGTTAATAGATGACGTTGCTTGTTTGGGGGCATGTTAGTTTTGTGTAAAAAAAAAATCAAGATTCCGTTCACTATTTTTACTTGATTTCATCATAATACGACCTTTACGCATTTATCTTTTATCGACGTGAAAACAGCAGTAATATGTGTTCTTTCATCCCAGTAGTTTTGATTAAAATACTTTCTCTCCAATTTTATTTACGGTCGAGTTTCATCCATGTTGCCGATGCACGATAATATATAGTCATTATCAGCTAGAACAGTGTTTTCTCAGCTTCAGCTACAGCTTGCAGCTTAAATTTAGCAGTATATTTTCCTCCATAGTGAATAAGGGTATAATGTAAAAATATATCAGTCTTATTCTACTTAACGTTATATGTAGCATAACTACGGTAATTCTTTACTACCCTACAATGGTTGAAATACAAGCAAAACAGCTGTTGTTATCCAATTCGGTTATAAGCAAAACAACAGTTTCTCGTTCGGTTGTTTATGGCTGTATGCATTTATACAAGAGTATGATGTTGCTAACAATACTTTCATTAATCTTTTACTTTTTTAACTAGAAGATGGGATACAGAGATGGAGGAAAAGAAGTTGGTCTGTTGTACTTTGGTCTCTCTCTCTGCCCTGATTGTATGCTGCTGCCTGCACCTGCGTGAAATTTAAAAATATTTTATAAATATTGTCGTATCGGTATTAAGTGTTTACACCATTGCAAAATCGAATTACCGTAAGGCAAATTATCGTAACTCGAGCACTACCTGGGTACCTGAGTATTTTAATAGTTTTATCACAAAAAGTGCATTTAGTCATGAAAACGATGTGAAAATATAGTAATTAGTGAATATTTCTCAGTGAAAAATACCGCGAATGGGCGAATTTTCCGCGAATAATGTGTATGTATGTTCCATACAGAAATCTGCGAATCGCTGAGTCCGTGAATCGTGAGAAAGTGAATGGGGGGGGGGGTTATTGTATGTGCGTGTGTGTGTACGCGCGAGTGTAATTATAATCAAACTGGCATGTGATTCACATTTACGGAATATATATATACACATGCACACATATATATACATATATTTATTAAACTTGTTTGTTTGACATAACCTTCATTTATTCGATGTACTTACGCATATGTATTCATAAAAGAAGAGTTAACACACGGTATGGCTACAAATATATATATATATATATATATATATATATATATATATATATATATATATATATATATATATATATATATATATATATAAAGGTATAGAGAACCTGTTAAAAGCTGGTATATATTACAAGATATCAATAACTCGCAGAAATTACTTTCTCCCCCTCTTTCCAGCTAAAAATAAAAGGTACAATAAAAGTTACAAATACTGAACCAAAGGATCACTTAGGAAACTAAGGCAAAAAGATCTTTCACACGAAAATTTAGAAATTTCATAGTAAACATCCGAGTTCCCAAAAGTGGTTTATTCGACTCACTTAATAAATTAGCCAAACTAATTACGTTTTATCATCCCTGCATTAAAAATGTCTAATTTAAAATTACACTACTATATATTCAGTCTACTTTTTGTAATTAAATATACTATAAATCTTTTTGTCTTCTTTTGTACAAAATTTATAGTATTCATTTAATCTAAATTTATAGCATGATTATATTTTTGTGCGTTAGAAAAGAGTGCTGTTTTCCCCGCTTCCCACTCAGTCACAGGGCATTTGTAGGCTCTCGAGTCGATGGTTTCTCCTAAACAAGTATGCTTTCTTTTTATTATATCAGTTACAAGGTCCAAACTACTGCGGCAAAACTAAAGATTTTGAGGGCTTTAAGGGTTCCTCACGTGAGTCTACAGGGAAATCCAAGTTTTCTTGTGGTTTTTCTTCCGTGGCTATCCAGCAGGGTATAAGGGATGGCGGAAATCGGCTTAACGCATATCTGAATAGGTGTTTTATGATTATATACAACTAACAACAAAGAGCTGTCAAAATATCATGACTGGCAACATGAAAATCTCCAAAAAATACCAATCTGAAAAAAAAACAATGCAGACAATAATATTAATCCAGAAACAAAAACAAGTCAGTTACAAGTGTAGTTGAAGTAGGTTTGTACTATATATCTGTTGTGTGAGCAAAGGTAAAAAAAAAGTTATGATTTATAAAATCATTGACGATTAATAAGTCGGTAATAATAAAAAGACACTGTAGAAGCTGTGGTGGATGTGCAACACAAGACTTTTAAAGCTGTGCGCGCAGAGGTTCTGAATATGGGAAAGACACCATTTCTGGTGATATGGTTTAGAGCTCAAAGAGGGACGTCTTCGTCTGGGAAAAAGGCCCTACAACTAAAATGAACTTTTAATGCCGTTTCGTTCCAATAACGTCACTTTTGATTACACAGATCTTGGGGATAGACCCAGACTACAAATTATGGGTACAGGAGAGTCAGTCAAATTTTACAGATGTATTATATACTGTATATATATATATATATATATATATATATATATATATATATATATATATATATATATATTTATATATATATTATATATTTATTTATATATATATTACATAATGTGTGTATGTATAAAGAGAAAACTTGGATCGGTGTCGAGACGTCGGGAGACTTAGATTTTTTATGCTAGAAAAAAGTTACATCATCAAAATAGCGAACATGACTAGAGAGAGAGAGAGAGAGAGAGAGAGAGAGAGAGAGAGAGAGAGAGAGAGAGAGAGAGAGAGAGAGAATTTCATTAGCTAATGGAGGGCTCGCCTCTCGAACGGTCACCTCAGGAAAACTAAAACACACAAACACAAATGCAGGGGATTTCAGCGATCGGAAGCTGAATCAATTAATTTCGCAGCTTCAAATGCAGGGGATTTCAGCAATCGGAAGCTGAATCAATTAATTTCGCAGCTTTCACCGTTAAGAATCTGAAAAAAGGCGTGACTTGAGTGCTTAGCTACGAGCTTACCTTTTGACCTAGGCCACAGGTCGCTGCGGAAAACTGACCTAAAGCCTAAACTTCTTAAAGCGCAATACTGGAAATCGAACTCTGATGCAGCTATGCGAGACCAAAGCTCTTACCACTCAGCCACCTGAAAGGTATTAGGAGCCTGCTAAGCCTTCGGTAGAGATCAAGGAGGGAAGGTTTTGACAACCGTATTGCACTTTTAAAAATTATTCTTTAATTTTATTTAACCTGGCGAAGAACAAAAGAGAGAGAGAGAGAGAGAGAGAGAGAGAGAGAGAGAGAGAGAGAGAGAGAGAGAGAGAGAGAGAGAGAGAGAGACTCCTTGAACACATGTCAAAAATCTGAAATGTTCTATTTACCATCACTTACACGTCAACTTTCATCCTGGTGCTCTCAGGGATGTCATCCGAACATTCATCCTGCATCCAAACCTTCGTAATTTGATTTAACGTGAAGAAAAAACTGACTTAATAAAATCACACATCCGTTTGTATTTTATTGCATTCAATACTATCTAGCCTTTGTCATGAAAAACACTACAGAGATGCCTGTCTTTTAACCTTGGGGTCGGCCCCAGCTGAGGACCTACTTCAAAGATGTGAATGGGTTTGTATTGTATCTGCAGTACTTATTTAATCAGTTGTATATTACTAATTTTTATGGTTTTCTCTTTATTGCTATCACCTTTTTTATACTCCCATATATTTCAATGCTATTAGAGGTCGTAAATTAAGTTAATGACTCTTAGTCTGCATAATGAGGTTTCAGTAAAGGTGAAACAATAATTAATGAATCCACTGACATCCACATACACATTATACATATATTTATATAATATGTTTGAATGTACATACTCATACACACACACACACACACACACACACATACACATATATATATATATATATATATATATATATATATATATATATATATATATATATATATAATATATATATAAATATATTTAGAGCATGTGGTTTTTCCAAATAATAGATGACTCAAGAGTAAACACTTTATCAGTATTTGCTACATTCTTTCTTTAACGTGCAGAACATTTTTCAGTTCATAAGCCTTCACAGAAGGCTTAACAACAACACGTTTAATCCCTCTATAAACAATACGCTACTCATCTCGATCTTGGACAAACTGGCTTCCTAAATATTAAACCTCTCCTCTATCGTAATAATTCCGAATTATACTTTTTTATCACGCACTTATTATCTTCCATTTTGTCCATAAGAACTATCTCAGATTATGCTGATCCATCTTTAATCGATGCTAACCTTTTGATCATTTTACCATTTTCTCTCAAGCAGAAGATTAGATTACCAGCGAGACATAGCAGTTGGCATTGAAAATTTGACTGAGCGGTAGACCACGGATGATGAAAGGTTCCAAAGGAAGAAGTGAGAGGAGCAATTGTTCCTTTGCGTAAAGATGAAGAAGACCGTGGTGATTTCAAAGCCTAGGGACATTAACATTACCAACGTTACACCACGGAAGGTGTATGGTAGAATTTTATGAAACAGTTGTGCGTCGAGTTTAAGAGTAAGCTGCATGCTGCGTACACGGGAAAAAATTATAAAATTTTAAAAGATACTATTTGGTGGGTGTTAAAGAAGGTCTGGTATCGAAGGCAATTTATTAAGAGCGATTAAAAATTTGATGAATACAAACAAAGCAAGTTTG
>NC_089743.1:19993697-20013697 GCF_040412425.1 Macrobrachium rosenbergii | reverse complement strand
CCTAAGTGCATTACGCGTGATGACTGAAATTTCAGTCATTACATGTAATGACTGATTACGCATGTTGACTGTATATATATATATATATATATATATATATATATATATATATATATATATATATATATATATATATATATATATATATATATATATATATATACATATATATATAAAATATATATATATATATGTTATATACACACTTTTTATATGATTGAAAATTTCATTAAATTATATGTTATTCCAATTTTATATGATTGTGGAATTTATATATATATATATATATATATATATATATATATATATATATATATATATATGTATGTATATTTCTATATTTTTCCACATATTCACCACAAATAAGGAATTCACTATAACTCGCGTGAAACTAACAACCAAAGGGAATTGTATATGTTAAGTGCAATTAACCTAACCACGATTCCAACCTAGGCTTTTCTGGATTATTACAAGGACACTCGACTTATATATTCAGTTATACAGTAAATATTCATTTATGATAGTATGGCACTCAGTAGTAACCCATTAATGATTATTTTGCTATATCTTTGTAATCATTAACAGCCAAATAGAATTCTATATCAATCAGTACATCTACCCTGACAAGAATTCGAACTTAGTCATTTTTGAGTTCGTCCATGATACAACATGTTAGGTGAAAATTTATTTTTATTCTTCCACTCATTCCTGTCGTATTCGGGTTCTGTACTTTTTGAATCGAAATCTTCCCACCTTCATTAAGACAGCTTAGTATTAAGTGTTTGACATGAGGCTTATGTATGTGTATGATAGTATTCACGAATTTCACACGTAACATATAACTTTCTATTATAAAGCGACAAACAGGCCATTAAAATTGAATTCACAATACCCTAGGAAGAACTTACACCTAAACACGTTCATGGGTGCTATTCAAACGTCCAATTCTTGGCTGTAACATTGGTGACAGTAACTCATCTCCAGGTTCTGTGGACTTGGTAACGAACTCCACAGTTGAGTATAGCCATATATGTTATATATATCTTTGCATGTACAATGGGACGACGAACTTATTATCAACTAAAAAATTCCCCTTCGGTAACATATATGAAAATATATTATTTCCGAGGTAGAGCGAATTGGATATTAAAGGACGTTTGTAGCTTACTGATTGTATATGAATCACAGTGATGTGATAAAAAGTCATAATATGGCTGCGTGCGACAAACGCACTACACGGTCAACATGGCAGAGGTGGGTGGATATCATCACTAAATACAAACACCTGAGTTCGACGGGGGATTTGTATAAGGAAGGCGATATCCACTTATACCTCACTTGCTGGTCGTGTGGTTTAAAGCGTCCACTGTAGTTCTGAGTTCTTGTCCTTCGCTGGTTCGAGCCCACGGGACGACGAACTTATTATCAACTAAAAAATTCCCCTTCGGTAACATATATGAAAATATATTATTTCCGAGGTAGAGCGAATTGGATATTAAAGGACGTTTGTAGCTTACTGATTGTATATGAATCATGGTGATGTGATAAAAAGTCATATACATATCTATATACATATATATAATATATATATTATATATATATATATATATATATATATATATATATATATATATATATATATATTATATTATATATATATATATTATATATTATATATATATATATATATATATATATATATATATATATATATATATATATATATATATACAGTATATGTATATACAGTAGTTGAAAATATTACAAAACATCGATCCTCAAAATATAATAAAGGTAAACTTTCTCATTTTCAGATCAATAGTTACTCTATATGTTATTTTAATAATAATAATAATAATAATAATAATAATAATAATAATAATAATAATAATAATAATACTGCAATGCTATATCTCTCCTCTGGTCACTTGAATATACAGTTGTTTAAGAGAAAATTCCTTTTTATAATACTTCACTATAAGGTAACAATGGAGACTCAAGAAGGTTAAAGGAACTCTTGGGTGACGAAAACTCCACTTGAGAGTCACTTGAAGAAAAGGAAACATCCCAGAGAACGCATGGATTGTGAAGCGCGCCTATTATTCTTCCTTAATTAAGACAACATAACTCGGGGAGATAAAGACAGCATTACCAGCAGTCTGAGCCTCACACATTTTATTCGGTTCAATTCCAGATTATACATTTTTCTCTGTTTTCATTTGTGGGGATTCTATTCGATGAAAACATGTTGAACAAGAAAGGAATTCACGTCTTATTTTACATGAATTTTGTACATTATGTGCATTAATACCAGTGTCTTACTGCTGTCAAAATTCGATGACCCTCTGCTGGTGTAAGCTCTCTTAGAGTACGTTAAAATGTGAATATTTTATGGGAAAGCAAAATCAATTGACAGCCACTTTTCCATTAGGGTAAAGCATGGAAATACATAAACAAGAGTGCGGTAGAGGCTGAATGGTAACGATATTATAGCACATGGAGAAAGCTTACTCCTTTAAAAAAAAATAAATAAACTACAGTATAAATGAGTCTTACAAAACAAGGAAGACGTTATACAACTACAAGGAACACATAACACAATAAGTATAGAGGAAGCCAAAGACATTTAAAGCGTCAAAATAAAAGTTTTGAAGTACAGGATATACGGTCATAAAAGGGAAATAAAATCCACATGTAAGGCTAAAAAGTCACATGGTCAAAATAATGAAAAACGGAAATTAGTCACAGAACGCGGGTTGACATATTCGTTACTAAAGAAGTCTTACAATGGAAGAAAAGCATTACAATAAATCTGAAAAGATTCGGAGTATGCTCAGACATTTTCAAAAACACAATTTTTGTTACAAAACAAAAATAATAGTTTGACACAGTTCATAAACGTCTCTAGACTACAAGTCTTTTGACTGTCAACACAAGTAATTTTACATAACTTAAAAGAAAAATAGAACAGGTACAAAAGAAAATTCAACTACCAAACACACTTACAACGATTCTATGAAAAAAAACTCTCTTCTCCCAAAAAAGTAAGCTAACACAGTATAGGATTCCTGTTCAGCGTATAATTAAATCGCAACACACACACAAAAAGTCCTTAACAGTAGCTGGAAAACACATACCCAAACAGACTAGGAGTTCCATACTTCTACAAAAGAAGAGGAAGAAACGAGTACTGGCCAAACACACTCAGACTCGCATTGTTTGCTCAAAGTGAACAGCAAAGGGCCACCTTGACAGAACTCGAGTGTCCTCAAAACACGAACTAAGCTCACTTGCTGTAGTAAGCAATGCTAACAAAACAAACGAACCTTTCTCCGCATACAGAACAAAAGAATCTTCAGAAATACGTTCATCGACGTCCCTTTCCAGTATAACTCGTTATACCGGACAAAAAATCGAGTCAATTCACATCACAGAGAATGATTTTTGTAAACTTCATGAGTGCCGCATGCAAGAACATGAGGACAAATTGATATCATGCAGTTCTTAGTTATAGTCAATATATTGATATATGACAGTATATACGAACACAAAAATATACCGTCGAACTAAAAATGAAAATACTGTATTTCACATGCCGTAAAAAGCATAGATGCTGAAAAGGGATATTTATCAAAAACTCTTGTATCAGTTACAAAGTTAATTGGCCGAAAATCAAAATTTCAACAAAAAGGAACCATTTTACGAAAACAAGAAAACTGCCGAACACCTAATCTATATATATACAGTATATATATATATATATATATATATATATATATATATATATATATATATATATATATATATATATATATATATATATGGACGTATGTGTGTGTGTATGTACCACAATAACTCTGGAACGCATTGAGCAATTTCAACCAAACTTGGTATACATTAGGGATTGTCGTTTGGGACACTTCTCATAATCCCGGATTTCGGAACAAGAAAAATGTTCGTCCTGGGATCCCAGGATTTTTTCATAATTTATTTTTATTACTTAAAGAATGAAAAATGCAAAACACTGCATATATATATATATATATATATATATATATATATATATATATATATATATATATATATATATATATACATATAGTATGCTATCATTTATTTGTTAAAGCTTTTTAACGCATTATTTAAAGAAGAACTCCATACACATAATGTAAGTCCAAGTTCTTTTATGGAAATAGACTTATGAAACTAAAAATGCTCAAAGTTCATTACAATAAAATAACTAATCCTTTAAACTCATATTAAAGTAACTGCCCCTGTAATAAAAAAAATAAAGAAAATATTGGAAAAATAAAGAAAATTTTTTAATAAACTTGTGAAAATGAAAATACTCAATATTCATTACAATAAAATAACTAGTCCTTCAAATAATTTATAGCACCCATATTACAGTAACTGCCCTTGTAATAAAATAATCAAGAAAATATTCAAAATATGAAATTTACTTTAATAAAATTGTGAAAATAAAAATGTTCAATGTTCATTACAATAAAATAACTAATCCTTTAAACTGATTACAGCACTCATATTAAAGTAACTGCCCTTGTAATAAAATAATAAAGAAAATAATCAATGTATGAATTTTTTTATGCAGCGCTAATCTGACTTATAATATGAAAGTAAAAAGCTTAAACCGTTTACACTTTTATCACTCAGGCAGTTTTGTGATGAAAAGTCCTGTCGATGAAAATACTCTCTGTGCTTCAACAGATGTCGGTGGCACAGATTCCAAAGCAGTTGTTATTACATATGAATTTAAACTAGAAATTGTAATGAAGAATACATTTTCATAATAAAAGATAAAAAAAAAAGTCCGGGGTTTCCTTGGAAGTGTAATAAAATCCCGGGAATTTTCTAGGACAAAAAATCGACGGGATCCCGGAAAACAATCACTAGTATACATATGACTTACTATCTAGAAATCAGCACTGTGGGGGATAAGACATCACTAGCGCCAAAGGGCACCAAATGCGGGTGGAAGGGCTTCCCGGAAACGGGGCTGGTTATGCCCGTAGACTTAGTAACTTTACGAATTTATCATAACTATTTTCGGTATACATATGACTTACTATCTGGAAAAGAATACTGTGGGGTAAGAAATCAATGGCACCAAAGGGGATGGGGGTTGGGAAAGGGGTGGCACAGAGGGAGTGAGAGGGAGAGGAAGCAAGAGAGTAGAGGGGGTGTTTGGGAGAAGAGAGAGAGGGAGAGTACAGGGTTGGTCAGCTAGATGGCTATAAAAAGAGAATACACTAAAAACAAGAAGAAAACCTTACCACAGGTTCAATGGATATTTATTCAAACACCTACATACCAATAGGAAAGTTAAGTATATCTTAGTTTAACCAGACCACTGAGCTGATTAACAGCTCTCCTAGGGCTGGCCCAAAGGATTAGATTTATTTTACGTGGCTAAGAACCAATTGGTTACCTAGCAACGGGACCTACAGCTTATTGTGGAATCCGAACCACATTATACCGAGAAATGAATTTCTATCACCAGAAATAAATTCCTCTTATTCTTCATTAGCCGGTCGGAGATTCGAACTCGCGGCCAGCAGAGTGCTAGCTGAGACCAGAACCCACTCCCCCAACGAGGAACTTCACATACCAATAAGAATAAGCAAAATTCCCTTTCCTGATTTACGAAAATTCTCAGTGATGAAACACTTAGCCTACATAGATGATCGTTCTGAAAAAAAGATGAAACTTCATTAGGACAATTATTGAGAAACCAAAGTTGTGATGAACCAGAGGCTTCAAACTTCCTACAGTGTGATTAGCATAGTTGTCCAAATATTCAGCATCGTTTCTTTGGTATGCACACGGAGAAGGCAATTGCATTTTCCAACTCGAATCTAAGACGTAACTGGAATACGTACCCGTATAATATACGTCATTAACGTTTGAAAAAGGAAACAGACACTTGTAATTAAAAACACGCACATAATTGATGATAACAATAAACATAGCGAGAAAACTTATGGTCCAACTCTACATTCGCATCGATAACAGAAATGAATCACTTGTTCCCAACAACCTGATAAATCTTTAAAAACAAGAAAAGTCCGTTTATAATTTTTCATATCGTCCTACTGGCAGACGGACAAACAAACCAATTATCAAAAACTGTAAGCTTGACGGGGCCGAGACCGACTGCTCGACCTGTAGAGATTTATGTCGTATATGAATTCATTGATAACCATTTTCGTCGAGCGAAAAGGGCTGGCTATAAAAACGAGCCAGATGAGCTCAAAGTGGGCGACCATGCGAGATTCTTATGCTTTAAAATTGTGAGAGAACGTGCATTGAAAAGCCGATAACTAAACTTTTCTCACTGAATGATCAGAGCTAACAACATCAGCTTTCGTTTCTTTTCTTGTTTCAAAAATATTCCATCTGCAAACTAACGGAGATTAAATATTTTTACTATACAGTGCTCAGAATTACCCCAAAGCTATGTCCGCATTCTTTAAATACTTTCCATTGTCACACAAATTGACACATGGAACATTTTCCCCTTCGTCCATTTGCTTTCAAATGATCCTGGCATCAAAATCGAGTAGTAAATGTTTGCGATCAACCCCTAGCAATTTTCCCTCAAATGTTCCTGTTGTAAATAGAAGAAAAAGATGTTTCTGTTGTAAATAGAAGAAAAAGAATAAAACAAGTTAGTGTAAACAGAAAATAAATGTGTGTTATTCCAATAGATATGTAAGTACGCCTAAGCTGCCAGAGAGAAGATAATAATCGATTATTGCTCTACGCTGACTTAGCATTTATTTCCTTCTTAGATATGTCTAGGTAAACCCGAAGGTAGGTTAAATTTACCAAGCTGTAACTAACACAAGATACAGGCTCTTAATAAGTAAAATACGCGTTTCACTAGTTGATAAATAGACAGAAATATATTTGCCCACATACAGATGTAGCTACGTTTTCATAACCTTTCAACCAGGTCTAAAATTGATGCAAGACCTTTAATGAATTTTCGATTTCGATACGAATTTAAAAATTACAATTCCATGGATGCCCAATATTTCAGATGATGCAGCTAGAATATAAAGACTGGATTTATAAACCGGATTTTTTTTTTTAGGGCAAAAGGTATACTTACACAGAAGTTCACACTCAAACACATTCGGAAGAATACACACACACACACACACACACACACACACACACACACACACACACACATATATATATATATATATATATATATATATATATATATATATATATATATATATATATATATATATATATATATATATATATTGTGAGGATTTTTTTATTTTTAGAACAGTCATTCGCAGAGTGTTCCCTTGTCGTGGGTGTTGTCTCCTTACCTCGTGGTGCTTGTTTTTCTGCAGGTTTAGTTGACATCCGTCACTTTTATTTCCATACCGTCAGTCAGGTTTGGAACAGCAGCGAGTCAGGCTCTCGACAGCTTAGCAGCTTGGAATTTTAGAAACAGCAGGTAATAGTTACCTGTTGTCCTCTGCAGCCTGAGGATGGTTTGATGGCCAAACCATGGCCATCAGTGGAGCGGAGTCGTTCCTGTTGGGCAGTAGATCTGCTGTCACATTGACTGTCATGATCATCTGTGTTTTTCGGATCCGTTCCTGTTACAGTCATGCACTGTTTCGAGGGTTGCACGGCAATTGTCTAATGGTGTTCATCCTCTTTGACCTTTGATGTCTGGTCTTGACATCTTTACGAAGATTGTTTGTTGTGTTTTTGTGCTGCATGAGGTTGTACTGGTATTATTTATACTGTTGTACTGGTATTTGTTATTGTACTGGTATCATTTATGCTGCTTTATTATTCTTCATGATCATGTTGTGTATTACTTAGTTATCTATACTATTACTTTTGTACTATGTTTGATACTTCTTGATCATATTATTGTTTAGCTGTCCGTTTTGTTTATTTTTTGTGATGTAGCCAAAGTGCTGTAAACTAGTGTTTAAATAATGCTTGCTGTTTTATAATTTAATGTGACGGTCTTTCACAAAGTAACTTTGGTTTTGCTACATCGATTTTATTTAAGTAGTTGACTCATTTATTATGATTGTGATTATGCGATATAATTATTTTTACCAAACCTGACTCACTTGTAAATATGTTTATAACATATTGTAATAAATTAGTATTAAGATTGTCTTGGTTTTGTTCTACCCCTTTTTCCTTGGTTTGTTACTACTTTTGCTAGTCTATCCAGTCTCATTCTTTGGTTTTGGTTTTGGAACCTGGGGAACCATGGCTGGTTCATTACTCATATATATATATATATATATATATATATATATATATATATATATATATATATATATATATATATATATATACATATATATATATATATATATATATATATATATATATTAAGCATTAAGCTACAAATGTCAAATGTCGTTTAATATACAATTCGCTCCACCTCGGAAATAATATATGTACATATGTATACCGAAGGGGAATTATAGTTGATAAGTAGTTCGTCGTCTCACGGGCTTGAACCGCCGAACACACAAACTATCTGTCCATCCATCTATCTATCTATCTATCTATCTATATATATATATATAAATATATATATATTATATATATATCTAATTTATATATATATATATATATATATATATATATATATATCTAATATGTATATATAATATATATCTAATATATATATAATATAACATATCTAATATATATATATATATATATATACATATATATATATATATATATATATATATATATACATATATATATATATATAATATCTAATATATATATATATATATATATATATATATATATATATATATATATATATATATATATATATATATATACTATATATAATATATATATATATATATATATATATATATATATCTAATATATATATAATATATATATATAGAGTATATTAGATATATATGTATTATATATAGATTGTATACATATTATATATATTATTTATATATATATATCATATATTATATATATATATATTTATATATATAAATATATTGAATATATTGCAAATATATTATAAATATATATATATATATATATATTATATATATAATTATATTATATATATATACAGTATATATTATATATATACATATTATACAGTATATTTCTATCATTAATCGCCCTTGTGTAAGATAATTCCTCCTCTATCTCTGATGACACCTGACTAACCCAGATCTTGTCTTTACTTTCACAATGAGTTTGATATTCTGTTAATTTCCTTTCTACCCTCCTTTCAACTTCTCTATAGCTCTTCCAATAGCTTTAAGTAATATCCTATTAAGTTCTCTTTCCACTTCTCTACATCGTTCCTCAGCAACTTGCATGTCTCGCCTTCCAATCCTTGAAGGCCCTAAGCTTCCGCCTAACTGAATCCTGTATCTCTTGATGACACCATCACTTTTCACCCCCTTATGACTTCATTGTCACTTGTTTGCCCAAATGTTTCTTCTACTATCACACATTGTTTCCACATCGTTCCCAATATTTTCTACCCTACCAACTACTTCGTCACTTAAATTTATTCATACTTGATCTCTTTTTATCATACACCTCTTACACTGCTCACACTGTTCTCCTTCAAGTTCTCATATATTAATTTTTTTCATCTATTAACCCTTTCTTGGGATTCCTACTTCTCACCTTAAGTGTCTAACACTAGCAAACAATGTTGTTTCACACACTAGCCAAGAATTACCTTACAGATTACTATACTGTTTCTGTCTTCCTTCCTAAATATAAGGTAGTTTGTCTGGCTCTGTCATCCACCACTCTTTTAAGTTAGTAAATAACGATCTGCCATCATAAACAAAGTGTTCATAAAGACTATTTCAAAACTCTGTGCCATTTCCAGTACACACACTCCATCTCCAATCCTTACTCCAAATCATTAGGCTCCGTGAAGCTCCTCTTATCTATTTCTGCTCTATCCAAGTGTACCCTTTATATGTGCTCCTATGGCTACTTCCCCTCCATCCTTCACCATTCTAATTGCTATTCCCAGTGTTTCCCTAAATACTTCCTCCTCTGGTTCCTGGCAACCCATCTGAGGTGAGTATGCTGAAATTGCATTAAAAATATCTTCTCCTACTGGTAACTCCAGTATTATAAGCCTGCCAGCAATTAATTTTGCTTCCATCACATTTTCTTCCCACTCACTACCGACCATAACTCCTACTCCGTTTGTTCTTGCCTGTAACCCACAATAATTATAATGCTTAAACCCATTACCTCCCTGGTTCTCTTTCCCTTCCACCTAGTCTCTTGTACATATTTCTCACCCACCTCTCCATCACATCAACAATTTCTCTTAACTTTCCTGTCAGGTACCACAAGTTCTTCATTGGAGAGGTGGGTAGAGCTCTCGGCCAGCACGCTGTTGGCCCAGCATTCGACTATCCGACCGGCCAATGAAGAATTAAAGGAATTTATTTCTGGTTTAGAAATAAATGTGGTTCGGATTCCACAAGAAGCTGTAGGTCCTGTTGCTAGGTAACCAATTGGTTCTTAGCAACGTATAATAAATCTAATCCCTCGGGCCAGCCCTAGGAGAGCTGTTACTCAGCTCAGTGGTCTGGTTAAACTAATATGTATTTAATTTTCCACTTCTTCACTTTCTTCTTTAACCACAGTCATGAACCCTTTTGGTACTCCTTGTCCATTTCACACCAGTAGGGGAATCCTGACAAGCGTCAACTACTGAAAACGCAATAGTCATTTTCTCACTCCTTAACGTAGCACAGCCTCTGACTAAAAAGTTTACCTGCAAGGCAGCAGTTGTCCTTTTAGTCGCCTTTTGCACCATTTAGGTCTACAGTGCTAGTATTCTTACACCTCACCATGGGTAGATTATTATATAATATATATATATATATATATATATATATATATATATATATATATATATATATATATATATATATATATATATATATATATATATATATACAGTATATATTTAGGAGCCTCGATGGCTCGGTTGGTAGAGCAGCAACCTCAGACTTCATAGAAGTCTGTGGCGAGGGTTCAATCCCCGCAGCCAACCGGTCAGAGAAGGCAGACACTTTGCTATCCATGTAGACACCCCGGGATTACGTATGTAATCAACGGATAGGTTTGCTGAAAGCAAATGGGTGTTACAGACTAATAGATACATAAAACAAAGCCACTCCAACATCTTCTAAAAAAATAACAGACACCTCACACGTCTCGAACTGTTGACCTAACCGCCCAGTTCTCCTCGCTGCTGGGAGAAAGGGAGCTGGGGATTTGGTACAATACGTGTACGCATTTGTTACTGGGGTCTAAGCAATGTCAGGCAGGGCAGCTGATCGAGGCTACGGCCTACCCCACCGCCAAATCAAAGTCCTTCAAAAGAAGGCATCGTGCTTACCTCATATAAAAATGGAAAAAAAACACGTTAAAACGAAGATATATAGTATATATTTACATATATATATACATATATAATATATATATATTATAGAGAGAGAGAGAGAGAGAGAGAGAGAGAGAGAGAGAGAGAGAGAGAGAGCAAATAATCTTAAGGAAAGTGAAGCAACCGAGTGCAAGACTTCCATCTTTCCCTTTAGGCATTCTTAAGCAAACTACGCACAGCCGAAAAAAAAAGAATACGCAGAAAAATTGGTTTTGACAAACACCTAAGATTACAGGAATATAAAACCACTTTCGACAATGGAAAGGTCATTACATTTGAGGTTAATCTTCAGATGAGTAACAGCTGTCTTGGATTAACACAGATGCTGGATTAACCAAGGATCAACTAAGGACTTGAGAATTACTGATAAATTTAAACTTCAGTTTTAAATTTCTTTTCAACATCCTGTGCAGAATGAGGTCGAGAGTACATAGACTTGGACTTGAGTAGATGTTATTTTTCCTTTCTTAACTGTGTCAGTGCAGACTATGAGGCTTGGGTTAACAATGTTGTTTTTTTTTTTTACCTTATTATTACTATTACGGAATCGATTTCCGAATATGAAATAAATGCTGAAGCGCTTCTTTCCATGGTGGGACTGTTGTGTACTAACCTTGCGTAGGATATTGCGCATGTGGAAACTCTGCTTGTCTCTGGTTGATTGACTGATTGATTATGAAATTTAGGTCTTGAAGACCAAGTGGATTGTGGTGATTGGAGAGAAGCCCGTCAAGTTTGGTAGCAGCAAGATATATAACCATGAAAGCCAACGGTTAGCCAGCTGTATTATTAACACTGTACCTCGGGCTACCACGTAATAATTGGCGACGAGATTTAGTACCTGAAGACAGAGGAAAATGGTATGGTAGCCGTGTTTTTGGGTTTTGGTGGTTTGTTCATCTTCTGGAGTGCCGAGTAGCCATCACTTAGCCCTGACCTGGAGAGACAGGCGTTGTGGCAACGTAACAGACGAATTGTTTGCAGTGGCTAATGTTTTTTCATTTAATCATATGGAAGTGTATTGTCGTTTCATACCCTATTATTTTAGCAGTATGCTTAAGCCACTGTGTTTTTGCTTGTCCTTTTGATTTGTTATGTGGCCTACATTAGGTTATGCTGTGTTTGCTTAGGCTATGACGGTTTTGTTACATTAAGGTAATTAGGCCTTTTTTTGGTTACGGATCCTGCAATATGTTTATTAAACAATTCAGGAACCTGCAGTGATGGTTTTGTTTAAACCAAATGAATTACCTTTTGATTTATATGTAGTAATAAGTACTGAAGTGTAGTCGATATGGCTACTCCACAGATTAAAATTGATACATTTAACCGCTCCAAAATTTCTTTTGAACTGTGTTTGAGTTTATTGGAAGCAAATTTTGCTTATATGTATATTAGCTGACAGTGTTAAAAAGAAAGAAAAAAAAAGTTCTTTTGGTGTCTGTTGGTACTGAAGTGTTTGCAATTCTAGGTAATTTATGTGCACCTGATTTGCCACATGCTAAAACATATGAACAGTTGTTAGTTTTGCTTAAGGCACATTATGATATTTAACCTAGCTACCGCAGAAGTTTACTTGCTTTCCAGCAAAGAAGGAAAAAAGGAGGCGAGTCTTTGAAAGATTTGTATGCTGACCTGAAATCTTTGGCAAAAGATTGTGAGTTTGGTACACAGCTTGATGCTCGAGTGAGACCATTTGTTTATGGCTTTTGAGCATGAAGTTTATTTTGCAAATTTGGTTGCTAAAACTTAGATTTAAAGTCCATGACCTCTACTCCGATTTTTGAAAGGGTTTTGAATTTAGAGAAAGCTTTTGTTTCTGAAAAGTCACTCCCTGTAAAACAGGTGAAGTAATTTTTCAAGAAATCTGTTTCTTGTAAACACTGTGGATACCGTCCTGATAGTGTGAAATGCCGTTTTAAAGATAGGGTATGCAATCAGTGTCAGAAAAAGGGGCATTTAAAACACGTTTGTACAGCTGTTGTAAGTAGCAGTAAAAGCGATGTACAGAAAAATGGTCGTAAATCTGTAGCACATAAAAAGAGGAAAAGTGTTAAAGCAATGATGATGTAATTGTTTTGAGTGACAGTACTTGGTAATTAATACCCATAAGGGTTTGTGTAAGCTTAAAGGGTTATCTTTTGGCCTTTCTTCTTCCCCTGCTATTTTTCAAAGGTTTATTGCTGTTTTGTTATCAGAGGTGGATGGTGCTGGTGCATATTAGATGATATAGCTATCAGTGGAGAAACTGAAGAGGAGCATGACCTTAGATTTAGTAAAGTTTTAGATATTTTGCAAGAGCATAATATTCGGATTAATAAGAAAAAGTCTGCTGTCACGGTATCTTCATTGGAATATTTGGGTTATCATATTTCTGGTGAAGGTGGTAGACCTGCTAAAAAGGTTCAAGCTATATTAGATGCTCCATCTCCCACTTCTGTTGCAGAGGTTCAGTCATTTCTTGGTATGGTTAAGTATTATATACTGTAAGTTTATCCAGAATTTCTCTAGTAAGTGTACTCCCTTGTATGACCTGTTGAAAGAGAATGCAAATTTCAAATGGAGTAAAATTGATCAAACTGCTTTTGAAAAAAAGATTTGGCTGAAAGTCCATTGTTGTGTAATTATGATGGAGAAAGTTCATTGATTGAGGAAGTTGATGCTTCAACCATTGAAGTTGGTGGTGTTTTGTTACAGAAAGTCGATGGGAACGAGGTTCCTGTATATTTTGTGAGTAAAAACTCACATCACCTGAACGGAACTATGCTCAGATAGATCGAGAAGGCCTTGCATTAGTTTTTGTTTTGAATAGATTTAGATCTTTCTTACTTGGTAGGAAGTCTGAAGCTAGGACTGACCACAAACCATTACTTGGCTTATTTAGTAAAGGACGTCCAATTCCACACCAAGCTAATGCACCTGTTCAGCGTTGGGCTTTACTGTTATCTTAATATGATTTTGACCTTGTCTATAAGGCAGGCAGAGTGAATGTTGTGGCAGATGCACTTAGTAGGTTGCTTATTAAGGATGATACTGAGTTTCATACCCCTGTTGAATATATTAAGCTGGTAGAAGCAGTAGATTTTGATGATATTTCTTTCGAGGTTATACAGAAATATACTAGAAAGGATGAAGTTTTAAATAAAATCATTCAGTGTATTAAGTTTGGTTGGTCTAAAGGGGATTCAAGATTTTCTGAGTATGGCTCCGTGAAAACTGGTCTTAATTTATATGATGGCGTAGTACTGTTTAGAAACAGAATTGTCATACCCACTCTGTTGAGGTGTAAAGTGTTGGATCACTTACATAGTGGTCATAATGGTATAAATGTCATGAAAGCAGAAGCTAGGAATTGGGTTTGGTGGCCTAAGATTGATCAGGTTATTGCAGAGGTTATAAAGAGTTGTCATATTTGTTATACTAATTACCAAACAAATCAAGCTCCTGTTCTTGGCCATCATCCGGTAAAGCATGGTCTAAATTATGCTGGACTTGTGGATAATAAATATTTTCTTTTGATTCTAGATGCATTTTCTAAGTTTCTGGGTGTCCATGTTGCTTCTCAACGACATCAAATGTTACTATTGAGTTGCTTAGGAAAACCTTTTCTAATTTTGGTATTCCAGACGAAATTGTATCAGATAACGCGCCATATTTCGTTTCTGAAGAGATTCCGAAGACCATTATACTTAGGAGTTTCCTGAGAGAACAATTCCTTTGGCAAAACTTCAAAAAATCTATTTCTCTTAGAATGTACCTTAACTGATTCAATGGTTGTTTTAAAGCAACGACCAAACAATAGTTCAGCTGGTGACTTTCCAGTACTAGAATGTGAACTTTTTCTATAATTGTCACAAGAATCTACAAAGCCTAGTGTTTAAAGATTTTGAAGTTCTATTAAAGGAACTGTTCTCTCAAGAGACTCCTAAGTATAATGTTGGAGATGCAGTGTTCGCAAAAAATTTTGGAAAAGGAGAGCCGTGGGTTGAAGCAAAATTTTTAGAAGTTTTAGGAGTAAGAAATTATCCTGTGCAAGTTCAAAACTTTGGAAATATGTTATGGAAGAGACACATGACCAATTTATGCCTAGATTTACTAGTACCCTTGTTAATCCAACTAAGGATTCTTTCTTACATGTTGTTTCTTCTAGTAGTGCAGATGAATCTTGCAACGATAATCTACCTGCAGTCTCTGAAGGTTGTGTAGAATCTTCCGATAATGATGTACCATGTACTATTCAAAAGAATGAGAGGGATGAATCGTGTGTACCCCATACTCCAGTTTGAAGGAGACCAGGCAGAGTTGTTAAACCCCCTGATTGATTGAATTTGTGAAGATTTATTTTTTGTTCATGATGGTTTTCTCTTGATGCTTACTGTTTAGTTTTATGTCTTATCTTGGGGGATGGAACTGTTGTGTATTAACCTTGCGTAGGATATTGTGCATGTGGAAGCTCTGTTCGTCTCTGGTGGATTGAGTTGTGATTGAAGAGAAGCCGGCCAATTTTGGCAGCAGCAAGATGTAGCAAGGCCAGCTGTATTATTAACCCTCTACCTCGGGCCACCACGTAATAGGGACAGATTGTTTGAATTTAACCACTGTACACAGCCACACATTATATGTATGTGCTTGTACACGAGTATATACGGAAATAAACGCAGTAGAACTTGTTTCTCAAAAATAAATTTCTAACTCACATCGGGAGCGAACCCCGGTCTTTCAAGTGAGAGTCCAGGGCATTAGCAATTCCTCCACACAGAAGGAATTGCTGTGCTCTCACTTGAAAGACCGGGAACTGCCTGAAGTTTCTTCGGCGCAATCCAGTTTGCTGTACAACATATCTTGCTGTATGAAACTCTCAGCCACGGGGCAGGAAACTATCAGTCGCGGCCCATGAAACTTTCAGCCACGGCCTGGTGGTGGCCTGTGTTGTTGACACCTATAGCAGTGCCAGACGTACGATCATGGCTAACTCTAACCTTAAATAAAATAAAAATTACTGAGGCTAGAGGGCTGCAATTTGGTATGTTTGATGATTGGAGGATAGATGGTCAACATAACAATTTGCAGCCCTCTAGCCTCAGTGGTTTTTAAGGTCTGGGGGCGAACAGAAAAAGGTGCGGACGGACAGACAAATAGCCAACTCAATAATTAAGTCAAATTGATTCTTCCTAAATAGTCTGATTCTGTTACGGCTGGGTTTGGAGTACGAGAGAGTGGCTGTAATGATTGCAACACAGAAAGAGGTGGAAAAGCTGTTAAGTCTGGAGTGCCTGAGCAAATTGAAATTTAAAAGTCTAGTGGAATTGTGTTCTGGGGAGTTTACTAGGAATATGTGGGATTTAGACATAAGTATTTAGAATGATTCTTGGAAAATATCTAATTTGAGTTATGAGAGATTGGTCTCACAATTCATGGAGAAGAAGAGAAATAAAAAGATTCCAAGTGGAATTTCAACTGCAGACCCGTGAATACAACAAGGAAGAAGTGATAAGGTAACGTATGGAGAAAACTGATGAAAAGTGGGCTAGGTTAAAGACACCAATGTAGGTGTTTATCAGTATGTAAAATTCACGGATCCAGTCCGAGTTGCAAGGAATTCTTGCGCGTAAAAGCACATAGATCGAAGGAGAAATTTTTTAAGTGCATCGAAGAACAGAAGAGAAGTTCTCCCACAGGCAGACATGATAACAAAGCATTCAATGTTGAAATGAGGAAATCGTCATCATCATTCTTGCCTCTGCCAACGCATGAGACAAAGGGCCTCACTGAAATTCTCGCGGGGCCCTCTCCATCGCCCGCTCATCATTTTCTCATCTACATAAGGAACTTCGGTAATTTCTCATATGGTATCATTTCTATCTTGCCATCTGATGCCTAATATTCTTCTTAAGAGCTTGATTCTCAAATCGACAAGATATAGTTTCAGTGTCATACTTTGATTTCATATCCATACAGCAATGCAGATCGTATGTTAATACAATCTATTCGATTTCCAGATCTTATTCAGCCTGTACATCGTTAAATTTGCCTTTTTGAGCTTAACTGAATTCCAACTCATGAGAACCTATAATGGATACCATTGTTGCTAAAATTAATCCTTCCTCCATCTGATTTTGTTTCATTCCTTTGTCATTGCTTCAGTTTTTCTTATGTTTTGATTCTCATCTCTCTAAATGTGTGATATATTCTATTCAAGCTCTGTGAATTCTGTGGTGCTTTGCTCGTTAAAAATGTGCCATTGCATATTCCAGGTATACTAAGTTTTTATCGTTAATATACTCCAACCAAACCTACCCTTTCATCTCCGACAATTTTTTTCCTCATAAAATCTAAGAGAAAGGCAAACAGCAAAGGTGAAATAACACCCCCTTGTAGCACCCTACTAATTATCAAAAATTCACTTCATAAAACCCTAGCAACGTAATGTCGTATCTACTTTGTTAATGGATAATTTCAATCAGTTTTACATATTTAAAGAGAGTGCCATTGTGACTCAAGACCTTTCTTAATATTGTTCATTTGACCCTGTCCATAGACCATGAAAATGAGAAAAAGTGGAATAACCTGAAAACTCAGAGGCACATCCGAGTATATACTTAAAGGCGACATAGAGGAAAGGAAATCTGATTGGGGGGAAGTAAAAGCAGAGAAAAAGTTAGGGAGCAAACTGCTTTTAGTATAAAAAAAAGCAATTCAACTAGGGATACGTTGTTTGAACAGAAAGCAGTCCTGTAATGATGTAAGAACTTAAAAAATTAAAAAGTTTAGAAAGATTCAAAACTGAAGTTAGAAATGAATGATGAAAGAGTGAAATAGTCTAAATATCAAACTGAGAATACTCATGGATATGACTACTGAGGATGTGAGGCTGACAATCAAAATAACGAAGTATGGAGAGAGACTGGGGAAGATGATACAGTAAGTAAGAAATAGAGTTGGTAATAATGCGTGGGTAACAAGGGTTTACAGGTAATTCTGGGTAATGGAAAGGTTCCAAGGGGTAAATCAGTGGAATAACTACTCCTTTATATAAAAGTAAAGATGACAGAAATGCTGTAATAATCAACAAGACACAATAATACATAGTTTACATGGGAAGGTGCAAGGTAGGCTGACTGAAAAAGTAACAACACACTGACTGCTGGGGAAAGAAGAGTGCAAGTTTTGACTTTGCAGAGGGTGTGTGGCTCAATTGTTCATTATGAAGCAAGAGTGAAAAACTTGAGAGTAAACTGCACGAGGTGTGCAAGGACCTAAGGAAAGCCTACAATAGGACTGGCTAAAAGAGATGTGATGCAGAGCGCAAAACGTGAAAATTAGACTGACATGCATTATCTATTCATAGTTATATATTTTCATGGATGTAAAAATATATTACAAAAGCCATTGATGAGATACCTTAATCAGATTTGTTCTATGTACTCAGCAGTTATCGCAGATTTTAATCACATTACATTCGTGTATTTCAGGTACCCTGTTGCTGAAAGAGGTACTGTTAAATGAACCCCTAAAAAATGGCTACTCCTCAAGAAAAGGCACAATGTGTGTCATGGTTTATTGAAACAAAATCGGATACACAGACACAGCGAAACTACAGAACTAAGTATGGAAGAGATCCACCGTCACGTCCGTCAATTTGTGCATGGCACAAGAAATTTATGAAGATAGGGACAGTGCTGGATAAAGGGAGGAGTGGGCGACCAAGAACATCTGAGGAAAACATCGATCGTGCAAGACAAGCCTTTGATCGTTCTCCTACAAAGTCCATCCGTACTGCTGCCAGACACTCACAGCTACCACGTTCAACAGTGCACAAAGCCCAACACAAGAACATGTTATTGTGTGCTTACAAAGTGCAACTAATACAGGCACTCGAGCCAGATGATAAACCAAGACGATGTGAGTTTGTAGTTAACATGCTGGAACGAATTTCTGAGGATGAAACGTTCCTCAACCAAGTTTGTTTTAGTGATGAGGCAACCTTTCATGTTTCAGGGAAACTGAACTGAATCATCAGAACATATGTGACTAGGGTGAGATAGTCAAGGTTGAATTGAACTGGAATTTCAGAACATGAGGTCATTCAGTGCTGAAACCTGACAGTAAAAGAAAGGTGTAACAGGAGGAAAACTTCACAGTTGCAGATGAATCCAAGAGGGTGGAAAATAAGGTAGAAGAAAGGAATATGAAAGGAGGTGGTGAACGAAAGGGGGATCATGCATGCAAAGAATAAATAATGCCTAAAGTGCACCGCATGAGGTCCATTTTTCTTCAAGGAATTATATAATCCAAAGGTGAATGTGTGGTGTGGGATCATGTGCAATTGAGTCGTTGGTCCATTTTTCTTCAAAAAGGCATCAGTTACTGCAGATGTTTACCTTGACCTTTTGACTGAATATGCGGCACCACAACTAGATGACCTTCAACCAACCATCATTTTCCAGCAAGATGGTGCACCACCACATTGGGGACTGCATGTTCATGGGTTCCTAAA
>NC_089743.1:19968697-19988697 GCF_040412425.1 Macrobrachium rosenbergii | reverse complement strand
CAAGCTCCTACGAGCAACAGACGAAAACTTTGACGAAACAACATTGCAAAATTGAAAAAAATAAACACCCGAAAAGTATGGAAAACCATTTATTACGCATAATACGTGCTAAATGCTAGAGGTTTAGCTGTACCCACAAGGCAGTGGAATGTCCACTTCTCTATGGATCTCTCAAACTCCATTTCAGGGAATAAAAGTGCGAAAGTGAACGACACAGTTTCCCCAACAAAGGTAATTAACGCTGCAAAATTCAATTTCCTTACCACAGACTGCCAACACTCATGGGCACGATCACATTTATGTTTCCCTACTGCGATCAGAACTTCACACCTGATGATGAAAGTAAAAATAAGATTTAAACGTATGGAGAAAAATAAAATCTACAAGCCATATCAATAAAGAGCCTTTACTTCAAGTCTTTCTAAAAAAAACTTAAACAAAACAGAAGAACCGGAGAGTAAACAAGGACAACAAAAGAAATGTGTTTACATAAAGCCGTGAAAACCAAAATTTATTTCCTTATGCTGTTGAGTAAGGTTCGGATTTCGCTTTTGCAATGATCATTGGGATAAAAATTACTGTAAATTTTTCCAGTCCATTCAGAATTTTATGGACAATGGTTTAAAACAATAATAGAATTACATATTAAAAAGCATAAAATATAAAAAAAAACACGCGGCAAGGAAAAGATTAATAAAGGTGTAATTATACCCCTGAATAACGTCTCTTGCTCATTCGCATGCGTTAAATCATTACCGGAATAACGTAAGGTCGTTAAGGATACAAATATAGCCTTGCATTCACTGGGCAAATGTTCCTGATGTTTGTTTTGAAAGGCCGTCTGTAATCATGGCTAAACGACCAAGACCATGTTTGTTTACATTCGGTCAGTCGCAGTCACGTGACTACAAACTCCCTTGCTAGAAGGGAGTCCGTGTCTGCTAAAATAACCAAATCTATTTCGAGCTGGAGAATAATTTCTTGAAAATGCATATCTCCCCCTCTCTATAACATCGTGGCTTAGTAGTATCGCGTCTAGCTCACAACTGGACGACAGGCGTTCGTCCCTCTTACCGAACTAGGAGGGACGAATGGATGAGTTTTCCAAAATCCATTAGGACTCTGTTTACCTAAACTGTGAATTAAGCACCTAGTTGTTACTCGACCGTTGTATGCCACATTTACGGGAGAGAAAGTGAAGAAAATAAGAAAAATCCATAAGTGAGTGTTCAATATTCAGTCAAAATGTATATCAACATCATCAAGAAACAAAAAGTTGGAATTTTTGAAGTACCAACATATGGCTCTACATAATTTCATCGAATTCGAACTCTTCAACCAACAGTCTAAGTCTCTAATATCTTAAGTATTTTGAACTTCATCCTACTGTAGTGTTCTAGGAATACCTTATGCATTTAAAACTTCATACAAACTGAACTTGCTGCTCATAATTATAAGCCGCCCATGGAATGAAGTTCAAACACGAGTATCAATGAAAATGCTTAATTTAGCTCAGCCCTGAAGCCAATAACTCTTTCACACGAATTTTTTTATCTATGAACGTTATCTCCAACGCCACAAGCAACAAAATTTCACATTTTAAAACTGTTACAATAGCTTTAAACTTTAAGATTTAACACATAACTGGTTACAGAATTAAAAATTAAACTTAAAGATTGCAAACTTAAAGAGATATACTATCAACAGCTGTTAAAATGTTTAATCAACAGCTGTTATAATGTTTAAAGTTATCATAAAATCAGACAGATTAAGACAGTAGCATCACCAAATGTATAATTCCAAATTTATATATAACAACATCTACAGCTGCTCTAATGTTCCAATATATAAGATGCTAAAAAAGACATCTGTTCTGAAATTCCATATTTTAAGACACGAACAAAGATCTGTTAAGAAGTACAGGAGCTCAAGACATTACAACTGAACCTTTACTTAGATAACATGAATTTAAATTTCACAGTTCACCAGTCTTTTAACGGCGCGAACCAGTAAACCACAGAGTACAGAATGTGCAATTTTCGTTTGCCTGCTTATTCTCCCCATCCCTCCTCTTCGATTGTTTACCCATCGGGCATGTTTGTTTAGGTTCTCGCGTTACAGGATCTTGAAAGCAACTTGATCACGAGGAAAGCCAAGGACTTCCTGGTGTCCTAAAGATTGAAGGTGTGTGCGTAGGAGAGAGAGAGAGAGAGAGAGAGAGAGAGAGAGAGAGAGAGAGAGAGAGAGAGAGAGAGAGAACTGAAGTTGTAATCCACGAGCTTTCATGTCTGACAAAGTACGAAAAATTACTGGAGAGAGAGAGAGAGAGAGAGAGAGAGAGAGAGAGAGAGAGAGAGAGATCAAAATTTAGCCCCCGCGGACACATTTTACATGTGCGATACTACAAGAACTACCATACACAAAAATCACGGTTAAACTCTTGCCGGATTCTTCCATACGGAGAACATCAAAGGGAAAGTTACCTCAGACGAAGAAACGTATTCACTCTAAACTGAAGATCAAACGTTTCTACAAAAACTATATACCTCTGGTTCTGACACACCAAGTATGAGAGATCAATAGGCATATTATAAAAAAAAACAAGAGTACAAAAGTAGTTATTAAAGGACGGGGGGTTGAGCAAATAAAATTTTTATATCAAACAAGATGGATATAGTTTCAGTGTACCCACCTGCCGAAAAGGAGGAGAAATACGAGGCAGATGAGGAGGAAATGAAGTCTAAAGAAATGACTGAAACGTTGTAAAATGCAGAATTCCAGGTATAAATTCGTAAGACAGCCTATAAGAGGCACTAAAAATATTGCCTAAGATAAAATAAACTTGGAATTAAAGCTAATATTAGGTATTTTCATATATAACATACAATTAATAGATTATGAGCATAGAATAACACTGGCTAGTTAGTACATCTCAGTTATATGAGTTCAGCCTGTTACCACTAAAAGATGTCATGATGACGATTTTTATTTTTTGGGGAGGAAGTCCTTACGCTGTACCACAAATGACGACACCAAAAGTTTAACTAAAAAATCTTAACCTACATGTTCCCTGCCTAGCCTATGCTGACACTGACAACTGTAGTTTTAAAGGAAATTACAAAAGACAGCAATCCCGTACGGAGGCAGGCCCTGCCGTGCACCAAGTAAGGTGCCCTGACAGCACAAACATTCCCCCCCGCCCAGGGAACTATTTCCTTTATTACTGTTTATTACTAAAGGGTCCTGGCAGCGTTCCTTCGGCCCGTAGTTGCACCCACTTTTAAGTTTTTTACTTCACTTCCACTCCCATTGCCTTTCTTCAATCTTGTTATTCAACCTCTCTAACAATTAATTTGTAGCACAACTGTGGGAATTACTCCCAGTTCCATCTTAGATCCTTGTACTTCGTCGCCTTCATTTTCTGGATCTCTTCATCTTGCCGTCCAACCACTCCAATTCCCTTTTTTCACTGTCTTAAGTACTGAATGGCCGAAAATTCCCATTCAGCGCTTGGCTTGGAAACTAATTTTCTTAAAACCAACGAACTCAAATCAAATATAGGGAATATTACGCTCCTGGAATGTTCTAAAATATACCTTTTTTTAATCACGTCTTTGGCTTAACGATTTCAGTTAAACTGTTATTGGTATATAATTTTTAAGAGAATTATCTCTGATCAAATAATTGTTCTAAACTAATCAATACGGAGTTTACTGTAGTTGTCACAAGTTTATGAATGGCACGTTTTTTAAATAAAATTTTAAATTTTTATATGTACACAACAAAAACTCAAACAAAATGGAAATACGGTGAGACACATATCTGGTTTCTTCCGCACAAGTATTTAAAACATTAATTAGGGGAAGTTTGTGTGTGTGTATCACTCAGTGCAGTCATTGCTGCAGGTTGAAAGAGAGACGACGATTACTGTTGCTAGCAACTTTTTTATTTTCTTGCTGATGATGATGTAGCCCTTTAGAGCATGAAGATCTTCAATAATGGCTTGAATAAAATGTATTTGGTTATCCAACGACCTCAGTCATGGAGGAACCAGATCCTTGGAAGAGGCCCTCAATAACAGGTCTAAATAACGGCTAGACTGGAGGAATAGCAGGTTCCCAACGTGGTAAACAAATGGCATGTTTATGATTCCGTAGCACAGCTCACCCCTTCCGATATTAATAATATCCATACGGACGTCTGTCACCTCCAGGACGGTATGGCGTCTGGAGGCAATGAACTAGATGACTTACTTTAGCCAACTAAGAAGCTAAGGGTTACATTTGGAATCCACAAACGGTATTCCGAGAATTGTCCTTCCTGAGAATGCAGTCTTGTGGACACATATGGTTATCAAAATGAATACTTTGACGAATAGATGTGTCGTGAAAGTGAAAGGCAAATGACGAATAGACATATGAGTAAAAGTGGATTTAGAAATATGTAACATGAAAAATGAAACCTGGCCAGTGAAGATAATACTCAAGAACTTTCGTACTTGTATCTAAAATCAAATCAGGATTAGCATGGTTTCAAAACTATGAAGAGTTCTTCTAGTACTCTAGAATGATAAAGTTTAGTTTAAACTACCACACTAACTTTAACTTGATATATCTCCTATCATATTCAGATACAAGCATGTTCTCACACTGAACGAAAGAATGTACTTTCAAGTGTTCATGAATGAGCAATATCAAACTTGAGATCCCAAGACAAGCTAATTTGACCAATCAATAGCTACTACTTTCCAAATCCTTGACGTATAAACAAACGTGACAAGTTACAACTATAACCAGCAAGACTGAAGTACAAATTACGAACGGCAAATCCTACAATTATGACAGATAATTCCGTAAGAATAAACAAAATACAAACAAACATTCAAAACTTCAGGAGAGGTAATCTTCCAGATCACTCCATAATCGAATGAACGAGCGTCGTACAGAAGCAACCGGGTAAACCCAAAGGAGGATAGGTCGAAGTTTAATCCCACCAAACTCAATATGGGAAGAAACGCAATACTCAGATAAGCCAAACTTCAAACAATCGAAAGGAGTGAACTCTAAAATATCCCTGAAGATTTAAATCAACCATAAATGAAGAAAGGAGAAAACAGCTAATACAAAACGAAGCTGAAGACTTTAAAGAAGTATTTTCCTGTACTTTTGTGTTCAGATTTCCAAACGCATTTTACTGAATGATAACTAGTTGATGAAAGGGAATAGTTGATTCCAGTTACAAAAATCATACTTATGAATATTAACCAGGTCTACTTCTTCAAAGACAAAGGGAGAAGAAGCAAAAATACAAGAAAATGGGAAAATGACACAAAAAGGGAAAAGGACGATGACTGGGAAATTATCATAATGCGAACATATGAAAACGTTGGTATGAACAAATAAGAGAGGAAAAATTTTGAACGGGAAAGAAATAATTTTTCTCCGTGTCTTTCATACAAGAATTACCAATGATATATGTAATATAATATTCATCGATTACTGAACTGTACTGATCACCAAAAATTAAATTTCTCCAGGATGGCAAGGCGAAAAGGGGAGGAAAACATTTTCTGTTAACGTGAAAGTTTCAGGGAGTAAATAAAATTATAATTTCTTAGTGAAAGAGCTTAAAGCAGTTCATAATATAATTGTTAACATACAGCATATCATGTAAGCTTGATCTCAACATAATTATGGTACAGTTCCGATGGCAATAGGCAACCAAGTGCTTGTTATGATGGAATGCTTTCCCACTAAGACCCATTGTTCTTAACCTCCCGAGGTGAAGGCCAAATTGACTGCAACTCTATTTTGCGCTTTAATTTTAGCGAACGATTCATATGAAACCAGATGAATTTCCAACACTGCTCACTTATACAGCTGACAAATCACAATTGCAAGAAAGGACAATTAACAGGCGAACACAATCTCATCTTAATCCTGACTAAAGCACGAGAGAGAGAGAGAGAGAGAGAGAGAGAGAGAGAGAGAGAGAGAGAGAGCTAACCTATACTTGACGACGAATCCGCATATTCTAAGAACAATTAAGGCAAATTCATACAAGTAATAACCGTATATGCTTAGGGACTAATTACTAATACAAACGACCACCAAAAACCAACAGGAATAAACAATTCTCACTTATTCTCGAATACAAAAAGCCATGAATAGTAACTTATAGTGAAATAATGCAAAGATTTTACCATTTAAAAGTGACCGATAAACATTCCAAGGACAATTTACAAGGTATCAAAAACAAAATAAACAAGCAAAAGATGCGCCGAAGTTTCTTCGGCGCAATCGAGTTTTCTGTACAGCGTATAATCAAGGCCACCGAAAATAAATTCATCTTCCGGTGGTCTCGGGATAATGCTATATGAGCCGCGGCCCATAAAACTTTCAGCCACGGCCCGGTGGTGGCCTGTCCTATAGCGTTACCAACGCACTATCATGGCTAACTTTAACCTTAAAAATAAGTAAAAGAGGGCTGCAATTTGGCATGTTTGACGATTGGAGGGTGGATGGTCAACATACTAATTTGCAGCCCTCTAGCCTCAGTAGTTTTTAAGATCTGAGGGCGGACAGAAAAAGTGCGGGCGGACAGACAAAGCCATCTCAATAATTTGCTTTTACAGAAAACTATAAATTTTGTAATTGCAAGGGAACATAGGCGTAGGAGGTGGGTTTTATTTGGGGGGCAACACCGAATTTGCCCGAATATCAAATCCCAAGAGTTTTTTTAAATTGCCATAAATCTGCGTAATAAGCACCAAACAGCTGTTAAATTATGTACAGTAGGTACGAATTTAAAGTTTACCAAAACCACGTAGCTACTATCCTATTCTTCATTCTGGCTGTTCATGCATACATTTTATGTTTCCGTAATCGAATGGGGATATTCTAAAGTAAATAATAAAGTGATAATCATAATTCATGTGCAATTATTTATTACCTGGTTAACTTACATATACAAGTTTATCATAATTTTTATTCTCATTCTTGTTATTTTTTTAAATTATCAAATTTTTTTTCTTCCTCCAAATGGCCGAATATCCCAACCCATTTGCCCGAATTTTAGCAGATTCCCGAATCCTCCGCCCCTAACCTCCCCCTCCCCGCCTCCTACGCCTATGCAAGGGAACCAAAGTGCGAATGAATGGAGACTTAATAAGTGAAAAATTTCTTAGTTACCAATTTTCAAATTGATATGGTTAGGCATATCAATTAGTTCAATTAGCCACTTTGCTATACTTTTCCTTGACACCTTCCCAGAGGCAGCTGCTTTCGCCTCTCTCTCAGCTATGTCCGAAGTAAAGGCACTCAAGACGGTGGGTGATGGGAGAGTGCTGTTTTCCAAGGGCAAGTCTTGCAGGGGACAAGACGATACAGCAGCTACAAGGGTTGTAAAAATCCAGCTATCCAGGTGTGGTGATGGATGGAGTTCCAATATACAAGCAAACTGGGAACATACAAAGTGCAATAGGATTGTCAAGGGTAACATCTGATGATCGTTCATGGTAGGCTACAAATATTTTCAAACCAAGAGTGAATCTCTTAATACACAATTCCATAACAAGAAAGAGTTTTTAGTGCCATGTACTATGTACACATAGTGTCAAATTTAGGGCCAAATGGAAAATGTTCTGTGCATGGCACTTTACCCAACTTTCCTCAAATATCAAAGGAGTGCAGGTAGCCACAGACATAAAATACCTCGTCATCAATTGAGTACAGAGTGCTTGAATGTGTGTCGTAGGTTTTGCAGACTTCTGATGGGAACATTAACTGTGACATTTACCTTGCTCACATCCAGGAATTTTAATGGGGTGGGAGTTTTTGAAGAGCCCCTGAAATATCCTGGGAGTTCTGTGATTCGAAGGCATGCTCTTGTCGACATCAGATTGCAACAAAAACTCAGTTCAAGACTTGCCTAGATCAATGAAAAAAAATCCCTAATTTTCAGTTTCTACTAAAGGTTAGGAAACCACCCGCCTTGTTTTCAATTTCCAGTACCTTGAATCTGTTTGAGAATCATACAATGGTTGTGTCAGTTGTTGATGAGTTAACAAGGGGCACTGGTGTGCAAAAGACACTCTGTACACTTAGACTGCATGACGTTGTTTCCATCAAGACAGTGATATAATCAAAAGGGCATTTGATCGAAAATTAATGACACCAGTCTTACTGAGTAACAAAGTGATGTCATGTAACTTTTGCACCGATCAACACATGGGTTATAGTAATTGGTACCAATCATTATGGCAATACCATCAAGAGTACCAAGCTATATGAGTGGTCTGCTAACAGGATTCCTCTATATTTTAACTCCCCTTTAAGGTTATAAATCTGGGAGTATGAAGAGAGGTATCCATGTAATCTGTAACCAGAGCATTATGAACAGAGGCATCCACATGCCCAGTAGCCAGAGCATTTACAAATGCTCTCTAATTCCAGCATTGACACATACCCATATCATCTCACTGGTGTAAGTCTCTGGCCAAAAAACCTGTTAACTTGATTTGTTGGGTGTGGTTACATCTTAGCAACAATTCATACATGTACAAGTGTGTGTTGAGACTCACTGTACAAAAACAGCATGTGTTCATGTATATTTTCTTATGATTTAACAAGACAGTTGTGTCAAAACAGATGGGATGAAGGGCATTTTCATCCCTCGTAACGTGCTTGCAAATGAGGTCCATCATAAGAGGACTTAAGATTTGTCCTGACTGTCTGAATTAGCAGGTGATCTCATAGGTGGTACTGATGCTGTAACATCACAAGGACGTGTAGTGACCATGTTAATGCTAGTTGCACTTGGCAATGCCATTAAACAAGCAAATATGTGATGGCACCTGGCACCAGTTACAGAACAGGATTGCTCCATTCAATCTAACTCACAATGGCCTGGTGAGAGGCTTGCAAAGCAAAGATTTAATTCATTAATCTGTGCCCTTCTCACCTCAAGTGTGGAGTAAGTACTGCAGGCTTCACCAATATGCTACCAAAACCAAAAAAAAAAACACTAAAGGGGGAACCTTGGGAGAGTTTCTGATAATTGGGGGTGGGGAGTGACACTTTGTGGCCATGCATATAGCTTGATAACGCCCTCAAGGTTGAGGTGGCTGCATGAGAGCCAACAGAGCAACAACTGAGTCGTTGATCTTTGGTAAGGTGGAGGCTGTTGCTGGATCACTGAATGCATGCCACTAGAAGGGTTAGAGTATGGAGGTCTGACTCCCTCTTTGGCACAGCTTTCAAAAACCTGACATGATGAGAGTGAGACCATCCTGGATCTGCTCCAGGGATGGGTTGCAGTTCCTACTGTCTTAATGCAACTATTGCAAAGTATCTTGCAGTGGGCAGTTGAGGGCTAACCTATTTTAAGTGTGATTAAAAGGGTGTTGATGGTTGTTTCACACTGTTGTGTCTGGTGTTGCCAGGTGCAGAAGTGATTCACTTTCTTGTACACATGTTGTGAACAAGTTATGTTGAGAAACTGCCATTGTAGGTGCGCTTGCAGCTTGTCTCCTTTCACATAACGCCAAGTCAACATAGTTGGTCTCTGTGACTGCTAGTCCTACTACTTCTACTTCATAAGCTTTCCCCTTGAGGCATGCTTAGAGGCTTGTGACTTTCACCAGGTTAGGGACAATCATGTATCATGGTCTTATACATATAACAAAATGGGATCCAGTTGTCCACCCTTCTGCTGAAGACTGGAAAGGTGATCTTTAGAAGTCTGACTGTGTAGGGTCTAGTATAGCTGGGTGCAGGCACCACTGGCACCAACGTTGCTGCTAATGTCAGAGATTGAATGTTGTTCAGTCTTGTCATACAGCTTGCAAAGACAGGCTCTTGGTCGAGTGAGGTCCTTCAAGACTTTGATGGCACTGTAAAGGAGTTTGATGCATCTCTCAATCGCAGGCTGAGATATCTGTTCTTCTCGGTTTATGCTCACCAACAGCAGTCCCTCGTTTCACGGATTCTTACTGTATTGGGGACCGAGGACTGGCACCATTTGACTTAAATCTGGTGGAGGGTGACCTTCGACAGCAACCACCAACAGAGGTGAGAAATACGGCATGTGAGGCGGTAAGCTCAGTAGTTCATACAAATAAAATGAGGCTACTTCTTTGACATACAAACTATAATAACCATATCACCATTCTCATGCAATGCCTGCACATTTTTAGAAAGTAAATTGTATTCAATATAACCAATACTCAAATCTCAAATTATGTGAAGAGAAACCAGTGGAAAAGTGAACAGTGAGACTTCAATATATATATATATATATATATATATATATATATATATATATATATATAAAGAAGGTTAGGGAAAATATAAATAAACATTTTATTAGGGAAAATTGATTCTACTGAGAGAGAGAGAGAGAGAGAGAGAGAGAGAGAGAGAGAGAGAGAGAGAGAGAGAGAGAGAGAGAGAGACACTTAAATGGCTCGGCTGGCCTTGCAGGCAGACAGCTGATCGCCAGGAGAGGATATATAAATACACACACACACATATATACAGTATATATATATATTCTAATGTTGTGACTTTGTAATATATATGTTTTCTGTAATTTTGTTGTATTTGTTATGTGTTGTGTATGGTAATACTGTTTATTGAAATACCAAGTGCCAGATCTTAAAAGGGTTAGTTTGACTGTGTGATTTTAAGAGATAAGATACATTTTGCTGTTAGAATCATGTTTACACAGCTGGTATGCTATTGTGTATTCAGGTGTTAGCCAAGGTTTCCCCGGTCGTGAAAGGAAGTCCCCAATCCATTTAGCTGTCATCAAAAGAGAGATGAGGTGACAGGTCTAGATAATATTTGTTGACTGAGGCGAGAGTACGAGTATAACCGCCTTTTGCGAAGGTTTGTTTCCCAATTCACTTAAACTGTCATTAAAAGAGATATGTGATGACAGGTTTAGATAACACTGGTTGGCCCAAAAGCCTGTTGTTTGAACAAGTGTGCAGGCAGGAAATCCCTGTCTTTAAAAGAGGGCAACATAGATTTCTTTTAAAGTACAGCCTGGGAGGCTTTCATTGCTGTAAGAGACCCTGTAGGAGTTAGTTGGTTGGGATCTTTCTCTCTCTCTCTCTCTCTCTCTCTTATCCCTCTCTTCCTTCAATAGAGAGTGAAATTTATAACATAAATTTTTGTGGCCACTAGTAATAATATTCCCTTTTTGAGATCTGATGTTAGGAAAAGTGTATTAGAAGTGTAACGAGTGCCTCATAGAAAGTGTGTTTTTGTGAATTTTAAAAAGGTTCTCACAAGCTTGTGTAAGGTAAAGTGGATTTTTTAAATTTTGATACTTTAACATTGCGTACTTGATTTGATTTTCATTTGTTACAGATTTCCTTTTCAAAAAAGTTTTGTGAACTAATCTTGTTTAAGAATGAATCAAATCTTGTTTTGTTTTCAAGTAATGGTAAATTTTTCAGATTGTGAATTCTAATTACAAATTTTGAAGTTAAAAATAAATTTTTGTATTTACAGTTCTTAAACACAGTGTTTCATTTGTTGACCACCAGTGAGTACGATTAATTGTGTGTGCATAAGGCAAAGTGATAAACATGTTTTGTTCCCTTTAGTTTTGCTTAAGTGAATTAAGACCACGGAAACAACTATAGTTGTTTGATGGAGTGATGCCCTTTTCCTCTAGTATATTTAATACCTCACACATATCTTGATAAACTTAGTTTGATTTTTCAAGTGATAAGTAAGTTTTAAGGGATCACTTACCTCTAGTGTGCTCAGCTGTAATTTTATTATTATGAGAGTTCAGGTATCTGGCTGAAGTGAGGTAAATTTTTGGATTTTGTGACTAGTTGAGTGATAACCAGGTATTTGGTATACATCGTGACAATATTATTTGGTGCCCAGGCCTGGGAGAACAAAACAAACTATCACTCTGGTTTATGGTTTATACTGGTGGTGTTACAGATATATTTTGATAGGAGAGTGACCACATAGTCATTTTGAATTGTATTACAAATTATTTTTTTGAGTAACAGAGAAAATGGCTCTGTTCAAAGTTCAGAAGTTTTTAGCAACTCCATCTATCCAAGAGTTATCTTAATCCAACCTAAGGCACAGTGGACTGCTTTAGCAGTGGCATGTGGGGGTAATGTGACTAGTGGTATGATTGAGGCACAAATCAAATGTATTGCAATTCAAGCATTGATGGATTCTGATAAAGTAGACAAAGAGTTAAATGAGGCACAAGAATTGCTGATTGCAGCTGAAATAGAGTTTACATATAAGCAAGAGCAAAAGAAAGAGAACAGTGATGCAGAAGCAGAGCTTAGACGTTTAGAAGCAGAAGAAAATTTGATTAGGATGAAGATGCTAGAATCAGAAGTAAATTTGATTCAGCTGAAGATGCAGGCTGAAAGAGAAAAAGAAGACAGAGAAAGAGCAAGACATGAAAGGGAGACGGAGTTAATCAAAGCTCGATCCATATTACCTGTAACACCGTATAACGATATCCAAGGTAACTCAGACACTGTGTTTGATGTAGTAAGAGTGCAGAAGTTAATTCCAAAGTTTACAGAAGCTCCAGATGAGTTTTTTGAGCACTTTAAAAGAGTGGCTTTAGGTATGGGATGGCCAAAAGATAAATGGTCAATCCTGTTACTGAGTGTTCTCATTGGTAAAGGAAGAAGTGCCTATTTAGCCTTATCAGCTGATCAGTGTAAAGAGTACAATGTACTGAAACACAATGTGCTCCAAGTTTACCAGATGACCCCTGAATATTACAATGAAAGATTCAGATCTTTGAGAAAGGATGACAAAATGACTTTCTTGGATTATGCCTACAAAGTAAGAAGATGTTTCAAACGATGGTTGGAGGCTGCTAAAGATAAATCTATGGATGAACTTGAGGAGTTAGTAGTCTTAGAGCAATATCTTAGAGGAATTCCTGAACACATAAGAGCTTATTTAAGAGAGAAAGAGAGGTTAAGAAACTTGACAAAGCTGCTACACTGAGTGAGGACTACAATATAATCAGTAGCAAAAGGAATTATAATGTCAAGTACCAGAACCAAGAACTCAGGTTTTAGGTCTCATTCGAATTTCAGGAACATAGATGTAAGAAACCCTTCTAGTGGCAATGCCATTACAAAGCCAGGAAATACCCCTCAGCAATCGAATGTTAAATCCTCATCATCCAGTTTCTCAAGACAGATACAGAAGACTAATGTTGTCTGCTACAAGTGTGGAAGAGTAGGACACTACAGTCGAGAGTGTTATCAGATGCAACAGCAGACCAAGCCAGTTGGTCAAGTGATTAAAGGTAACCAGGTGAAGCAAACTACGAAGAGCAGTGTGGGGAATACTGAGACTAGACAAGCAGAGTGTTTAGCAACCAGTGGAAATGTAACCTCAAGCAGTGAGTGGCTGAGCAGTTTGGAGGTTTTTAAATCATATATCTATGAAGGTATGCTGAAAACTCAAGGAGGGAGTGTGCAGGCACCAGTCAAGGTATTACGTGATACAGGGAGTAACCATAGTGTGGTAGTTCGAGGTGCTCACCCACAGTTGGAGAAGAATCTCACCGGAGATTCAGTTATTTTGAAGGGTATAGGAGGAGAGGAAGTAACTCCTATATGCCACTTGCACCTGTCCTGTGAATCAGTGACAGGAAGTATTGATTTTGCTGTAAAGGACTCACTAGCTGTAAAAGGTGTACATGTTTTACTGGGTAACGAAGTTGGTGGTGTACCCTTTGCTCCTTGTCCTATAGTGACAGACAAACCGTTGAGGATTAGTCCTATGGTAGAGTTAGAGAAGAATAACCCCCACCTGTTTCTAAGTTGTGTAACTACCAAGAGTATGAAGCGAACTACATTTGCAAGTGAAGAAACTGAGGATTTACCTGTACAAGAAGGAGCAAGTAAAGGATCTTTGAGCTTAGAAGAGCTGTTCCAGGAAAGTGAAGGTTCCCCTAGTGTTAGTAATGAAGAGATTACCCAAGAAGAAGAGGATCCGGTTGTTATTGAAGAGACTCGGCATAGTCAAAGTGTTCCCGAAAATAGTAGTGAAACTACAGCAGCAGAGTTAGCGGATACTGAGAGTTCAGTCCTTGTAGTTGGTTAAGTGACTAGAGATAAGTTAATGGAACTGCAGAAGAAGGATACAACGTTGGCTAATTTGTTCTTCAGAGCTGTTGGTCAAGAAGAGATGCAACAAACTCCTACCTGTTATTATCTAAAGGAAGGATTGCTAATGAGGAAGCATCGACCTGCAGATATACCAGGAAATGCTGAATGGGGGGCATATCATCAAATTTTGATTCCATATCCGTTGAGGAAGCAAGTAGTAGCAGTAGCGCACAAGTCTGGACATGTGGGAATCAGGAAGACTGATGAGAAGATTATGAAGTATTTTTCTGGCTTGGACTTCACAAGAATGTTAACAGGTTTTGCAAAGAGTGCCACACTTGCCAGATAGCTGGAAAACCAAACGAAACTATTCAGAAAGCCCCCTACAACCCACAGAAGTTAAGAGGAGAACACTTTAGCAAGGTGATTATAAATGTGGTTGGACAGCTTCTGAAAACACAGAAAGGAAATGAATATCTTTTACATTAATGTGTCCAGTAACAAGGTGTCCTGAGGCGATTCCTGTAAGAAGTATAAGTGCAAAGGTAATTACTGAGAAGTTGGTGGAGTTTTCCTCCAAGTTTGGAATACCAGAAATTGTGCAAAAACCAAGTACTGTCATGAATCAGGAAAAGAATGGGATGCTGGTTTACCCTTTATGTTATTTGAAGTTATGAATGCTCACCAAGAAAGTATGGGATGTTCACCAAATGAAATGATTTTTGGTCGAGACGCGAGAGGTCCACTGAAGATTCTTGCAGAGAATTGGGAAGAAAATCAAGAGGAAATCCAAGGAGAATATGTAAAGAACTTGAGGAAAAGGGTAAGAGAAATTAGAAAGTTCTCTTTAGAAAATTTGAAAATAAGTCAAGAGAAAATGGAAAGGAAATATGATGCTAAGACTAAGCTAAGAAATTTTAATGTTGGACAGCAAGTTCTAGTGTTCTTACCTGTGAAAAGATTTCCCCTTACCAATAAGTTTCAAGGTCCTTATAGGACAATAGAGAAGTTAAGAGATTGAACTTATGTGACTGAAACACCCGGGAGAAGGAAACGACAGAGGAAGGTACATGACACCTGAATCTTTTGAAACCTTACTTCTCAGAGACTAGAACTGAAACTGTGTCAACAGCCCAAACAACCTCATCTAGAGGACGATGGTGGTTACGAATTGGGAGCTGAAAAAAGATGAACAATTCTTCAATATTGCAAAATTTGGAGCACAAACTAAAACATCTGAGTGTTGAGCAAAGCAATAAATTAAGTGAAATGATTCAAAGTTTCCCTGAAATTTTTGCAGATTTACCTAGGTGTACCGATTTGACAAAGCATGCGATAAAGATCAGAGAAGATGGAAAACCTTTTAAACAAAGAGCTTACTGCGTATCACTTTTTCATCGAGACGTTTTGAAAAAAAGAAGTTGAATATTTATTGCAGCATGGATTAGCAGAACCCAGTTCAAGTCATTACAGTTCTCCTTGTGTGTTAGTGAAGAAACCAGATGGCTCATTTAGGATGTGTACTGATTATACGAAACTGAATTCCATCAGTGTGGCTGACAATTATCCCTTGCCTCTTACTGATCAATTACTTGATAATATTGGGCAAGCCAAGTTTGTTTCCAAGATAAACTTGTTGAAAGGATATTATCAAATTCCCTTAGATTAGGATGCTAAGTTGCTGTCAGCTTTCATTACTCCTTTTGGACTGTACCAATACAGTACACTGTTTTGCCGTTTGGTCTGATGAATGCACCTGCAACGTTCCAACAAGTGATGGATCAACTGTTAGGATCAATAGGAGTGGGTGTATACCCTGATGACATTGTGATTAAATTTATTCTAATACATGGGAAGAACATCTGAAGATTTTAAGGAAAGTGTTCAAGAAACTAAGGGAAGCAGGACTAACAATCAACTTACAGAAAAGTGAGTTTGGAAAGGCAACTGTTCAATGTTTGGGATTAGAAGTTGGAAAAGGACTTCTCGCTCCTGTTGATGCTAACATAGAAGGTATTCGTATGGGTACCCCTTCTACTACTATGAAACAGCTACAAAGATTTACTGAAATCGGCATTCCAAATTATTATAATATACATTTAAAGCTGAGGATAAAATTAGCAGGTTCCTGAGAACTTTAAAAAATGACAGCATTATCGACGAATCTACCAATCAGGAACTTTTTTCAACTGGTTCGTCATACGGGGTTCTTTATGGTTTACCTAAAATTCACAAGCCAGGGTGCCCATGGGTCCTATTTTGTCTTCATATAATACTCCAAATTATAAACTGGCGAAATTCCTCGTACCCCTGCTTGAACCACTTACTGCTAACAACTATTCCTTAAAAAACTTACGAATTTAAGGAAAAAGTTCTTATCCAAGACTCCGATCTAGTAATGACCAGTTTTGATGTCGAGTCCTTGTTTACAAATGTTCCAGTTGCTGAGACTATAGAGATATTCACTGATAAGCTATTTCCCGAACCTAACTCAGTTTTTAGAAATTTTAACCTCTCGACTTTTAAAACCTTCTTAGACCTAAGCTGTGCTGGACACGGCCTTTGGTTTTAATGATAAGTTATTTAAATAGATTGAGGGCATGGCTATGGGTTCACCCGTTGGACCCACCTTCGCCAACATCTTCATGTGCTCCCTGGAGGAGCGCATTTTAGACAAATGTCCCTTAGGTTTCTTCCCTCTATTTTATACCAGGTTTGTTGATGATACTTTCCTGCTCTTCAAACAGGATCATCATGACGACTCCTTCCTCGAATTCGTCAATGCCCAACATTCCAACATCAGGTTTATGCTCGAGAGGAGTCCAACCATCAGCTTTCCTTCCTTGACGTCCTTGTTACAAGGCAAAATGATGCTTTTAACACTACTGTTTTTAGAAAACGAACTTTTACCGGATTGGGCTCGAATTTCTATAGCTCATGCTACTTTAATTTTAAACTTAATTCTGTTTACACATTATTCCAGAGCTTTATGGCTTACTTCTAACTGGGACATGTTTCACAAGGAACATATATTCTTAGCAAACAATTTCAAAAACAACTGTTTTCCGCTAATTTTGTTAATAAGATTTGCCGAAAATTACTTAACAATTTCTTCTCCCCGCCAGCAAAATATCCTACTGTACCAAAACTGGAATTTTATGTCAGCTTCCCCTATGTTTGTGATAGTTCTTTTAAAAGGAAATTCACTCAAGTAATACAAGATCATTCTCCCGCTATAAAATTTATAGGAAGGAAATAGCTCATTAACAAGCAAAAAACAGAGCAGCCTACTATCCAGCTGCCGCACTGACTGTCTCGAGTATTATCAACTCTGTTTAGAGACAACAAATGTGAAGTTTATACAAAAACCATTTAAACATAAACAGTTACCATGGGAGTTCCTAAATAACGGAATTGTTGAACGAGCCTTTACCAACTGTAAGAAGCGAATACGACAAGAATGGAAGGAAAAAACATGCACAAATAAAATGAGATTATTCTGCTGTAGGCAATTCCCATATGGGACTTACTGAAGTACACAGCCTGCAGAAGGGATACCGGTAAACATTCAAGGTCATTCTAAGGGACATACACATAAGAGAGAACTGGAAGTCCTTCAAAACTCACCCATAAGCAAGAAACAATGAATAAGAAAGAAATAGAAAAAGGAGCGAGGACAAGTTGATTTCAAAATATGGGAAAATAAAAAAAAATAACAAGGAAACTGTAATCATTCTAAACCAAATGAGAGCCACAACTGTAATGATGAGCATTCAAAGGGTATGTAATATTCTTACGAGAGAATAACACCAAGCCAAGTAATAAGCGACAACGACTGCACAAGAATAAATTACTCAGACAATAAACCATGCAAAAATGAAGATTCTAAAATGAATCTCACAACCTTGAACCAACGAACAAATTAAAGCACATAAATACAAGAAAAGTGTGATACAATAGTAATAAATATCAAATGAGTATCAATATGAACCAAAACCGAGTATGTGTAACCAAAATGATGTAACTTAAGTCTAGCGCTGGTCATCTAATTTCACAACTGTTGCTTATTGTAACCGAGGAAGAATGAAAGGACACAGGCCGAGTATATTAACAATAGTCTATATATATAAAAATGGATGTATGTATGCATGTATGTGTATGTTCCAGGATAATTCTGAAACGCACTGAGCAATTTCAACCAAACTTGGTATACATATGACTTACTATCTGGAAAAGAATACTGTGGGGGTAAGACATCACTGGCACCAAAGGTGGTTGGGGTGTGAAGGGGTGACATGTAAAAATAATCGAAAACGACAGATGTTTGTGTCTAATCCACAGTTTTCGATGTCTCTGAGATGAATGGTGAAACTCCCGATGCCCTTTAAATCCAAGTTCAGCCCGATACGAAGGGGTGAAAAATAAAATGTAAAAAATTATAGATATTAGTGTCTAATCCATACTTTTCAAGGTCGCTGAGTTGAATAGTGACACTTCTGATGAGAAGGGGTGAAATATACAATGTCAAAAATGCTAGGCAATGTAACTGAAGCAACTATGTTAACAAGAGAGAGAGAGAGAGAGAAAGAGAGAATTTTTATTGGTTGTCATTCAGTTTTCCCAGGCAGCTCTGGGTTGGTCAGCTAGAAGAACAATAAAAGAAGAGGGAAATCCCTCAAGTGTTCCTCGCCTTATCTGGTATAAATAATTTTGAAGTAGAAAACACATGAAAGTCGGATGTTTGCCTGCCTCTTGGTTTACCCACGGCACTGGCAAATTGCGCTACGACTATTACCCATGGTGCAATGATTCAATCAAACCTACACAAATCTAAAACAAAAAGGCACAGAGAAAACCGTTTCATACACCACTATTACATTTCCCTTCATTAAGGTCTTTAATAATTTTCAATTCGCAAGAGACTTAATTTTTATTCACAATTCATGGTCCTCAGTTTCAATCTTCATATACTTTAATAACCCCACATGTTTAGGCGACTATGCCCCTGTACAAGTTCATATGCATTAATACTGTAGCAAAGTTTCATAACCCAAAGGAAAGCTTCAAGGTTCAAAGGTACTTAAGTGACAAGTTCAAAATTTCTTAACCTACACTTTTAGCTGAATGACAAAAGCAATAACAAGTACATTGGCATTTGAAGCCAGCAAATTGTTACGGCATTCTAAAAAGGCCTGTTCCCAGTAAAGAAATCCCAATAGTTTTTTTTTATGTAATCATTTTACAGAAAAAAAATAAAGTAAAAAGTTGTGCCGATTAATTGCAAAGAATAAGAGCAGACAGCAAAACATCTGAATTTGTCCGTAAACTAACAACAATTTGAAAACAGCGTTGAAGGACCATCTACGTATGAAAAACTTCCACCCGTTGGTTTGATTTCGGTGTCCTTCTAGGAAAGTTGTCTGCCAAGCTAAAGCGTCTCTTCTACCCCAACTCGTGTAAGCAGGGACTTCACACCCTGAAGTGAATGTTGCTAAGGAAAGGCCACATTAACCACCCAATATATATATATATATATATATATATATATATATATATATATATATATATATATATATATATATATATATATATATATATTTATAATTTATAAAGGAATTCTTGGGTTCGTGTCGAATTATATCAGCGTTCCTTTGATTATGCCAGCATGCATATTAGAGGATTACTTTAACGAGATATTAACAATTCAATTAATATTCAGACCATACATATAACTGGTCATAGCCAAGAGGCATGGTGGGTTTGCAGTGGTGCCAGGAGATCACTTCTTTGGTCTAACAACTCTCAGATCCTCTGTATAAGAAAACAATGAAACGGATTCCAGCTAACACTAGTACCTTGACAGTTAAAAAAG
>NC_089743.1:19951197-19966197 GCF_040412425.1 Macrobrachium rosenbergii | reverse complement strand
GATATACTTGCCGTACGAACATGCATAGCGGTAATTTTTGCTATCGTTCCATGTAACCTTATACTAAATGCTACGTTCATAAATGTGTTGTCATTGTAAAGTTAATGAGGTGTAATTTATTTTGCTACGTTAAATTACGTCCCTAAAAGCAATTTAAAGAATACGTATCATGAGTTGAAGTTAGCCCTATTGGAAAATGTTTTGCCACTTTTTTTCTTAATTCACCAAAAATTGCTAAACAGAGATACCTAAATTTTTTTTTATTCAGCACAAAAGTAAATTAAATTGCCTTTCTTTTGATATATAAAATTCATTACTGTTTGTGTTAAGTGTGATATGACAAAGGGCAGAGAGACAAAGGCAAAATGTACGAACGAGTTTTAGGCTATAGGTAAGTGACACCTGTTGGTTACTATTTTTTAGAAAATCACAAAAAAATAGGTACACTGAAATATCTAATTTTTATTTACACGAACAGAAAACTCAATACTTTTCGTTTCCAATAAATTCCGTTGACTGATGAGGAAATGGAAGACCCTGCTGCAGGAATTCACTTAATAATAGGAAAGTAGTAAAAAGGCATAAAAGAGTATAGTCTAAATAGTTCTAATTTAAAAAAGACATACTCATACAAAATTAATGTATTAATTTAAATTAGAAAGAGAGTAGAGAGAGAGAGAGAGAGAGAGAGAGAGAGAGAGAGAGAGAGAGAGAGAGAGAGAGAGAGAGATTTATAGTTTGTTATTCAGAGTTTTCCTGGGCAGCACCGGGTTGGTCAGCTAGTGTGTATGTATGAAGGTCAGCTAATGTATATGTATATGTATATATATATATGGAATCCCTATTCCCTATTTGCAAGGGTGCCCATAAAAGATGTCCTACAGTTTCTAACCGGAAAATTAGCACCCTATGCAGATCATTTCCAACTAGCCCTACAAAAACTAATAAAATTAATTTTAGCTGTGTGTACTGAAGGTCTTTTTGTTCGGAGATTCCTTCGACAAACAAAAATGGGCAGCCCTTGAAGTCCAGTATTAGCCAACCTATATAAGGAGTACTTTGAAACTATAATAAAACCCAAAGGCATGATGTGGATAAGATATAACGATGATATTCTAACATTTTGGGAACATGGATGGGTCAGTTTTAACGATTTTCTTTCAAAATGAAACGCATAGTGCCAATATCAAATTTTAAGGCGAAAGGGAAACCAAAATCCCACATCTGACTTATATTAAGACACTGACACAAATGCTTTTGGAAATTCTAACCCTTTCGTGTTTACCTAACCAAATACTCGGGCCAAATCCTTAATTACCACCCAACAGAAGCCAGCCCCAAAGGCACAGGGGTATATAAAATCCCCTTGCCTCGACTGTGACAAGCCCTATTTCGGATTTACAGGTAAATCATTCAAAAAGATTAATACAAAACAAACGCTCAGTAAGATAAGATCAAAAGTGCTCAGCTATTATCAACCACATGAATAATCAGAATCATCCAATATACCCGAACTGATCAAGCAAGAAATACAATAAAACTCTCAAAAGGAGTCTGGGATTCAGATCCGACTGAGAAAATCTTCCTCCATCCAGCGGTAAGTTGAATTACGAAGACATATTCAACAAGAGTGACGTAGCGGCCGACTTCTGGAACATTCCTTCAGCTGTATAAATACCACTGATCTGTACCTCTTAATCCATTACCTGTCTGGTGAGGGAAACAGTCGTTTCCAAAATATGACGTCAAGAAATATACCCTATTTCGTGTTTTAATGAGCAACATTATTTAGATGGAATTTAGATGGAATATATATTGTAACATGCACTTATTCATTGCAAATACACGTACAAGTGCCATGATTTTACAGTTAAGTTTAACAGTAAAGTAAATGTGTGTAGGTCACTAGGACCACACAAGTAGTCGTAAAAATGCTCCCTGCCAATTACCAATTTGCTACAGCAGACACTCTTGCAGTAGAAACTCCACCTTTCTTGCCCTTATGTCTTTTATATTCTTACTGTTCCCTCTTGTGAACTGTCGCCGATTCTCATTTTTCCAGCCGCACCCGCACCCTAAGCTGTAAACAGACGCCAACTGAAGCCGGAAGGTTTTAATGGTCACTGCCTACTTGAACACAGGTTGAGGGGGGGGCGGGAAAGGAATGCATATAAAGAGATCACGGGTCATGTGAGCAGTTCACAGCATATGACAAATCCAGGCAGACACCTTGTCGGTTGGATCTCTGACCTCCCTCCCTAGCTAGGAAGCTGTATCTGGCAATTTGCTGTGTTGGCAGAGACCAGTCTCAACTCACCTCTCCACTCAGTAACCAAGACTGTGTTAATAACTTTGTTTGTTCTATGAGCCTTTAGCTCATTCATCTTAATATTCATATTCCAACTCTTATGTAAAACATTTGTGAAAGTAATCTATATGTCAACATAGTTAGCGTAACTTGTACTTGCATTCCACTGGTGGCAACTCAGTCTATCGAGAAGGTCACTACGGTTACAAGTAGACAATTGGAACGACCTTCACAAGTTGCAGCCAGTGGAATGCGCGTAAAAGTTTCCCTAACTACGTTAACATATAGATACCTGGTGTCTTGTATTACCCTCTCAGCCAGATCACCACTTGGAAATTTTGACAGATGTCACTCACCGTAATGTAAAACTTTCACTATCACATGACACATTCTAAAGTCATTTGAAGCTTAAGTAATCGCAAGATCGTGTATTATTATTATTTGCCATATCATTATTGCTGTCACTTAATTAAATCCCACGTGGTAACCTTCAAACTTTAAACCCTTCACAAGAGCATTATATTATTCTTTATGCACCTAATTTACGACTGTGAAATTTTATACTGGTGTACAAACCATACGCTTTACAAAATGACCTGTAACACCAAACCTTATTAAGCATAAAACCATTTAACTAGAATTCTGCCTAACCTTAAAGCTCAAAAGAAGAGTTACACTTTATATTTGCATAATTATGCTTTTATTTGACCGTGTTTCCCACGGCCCCCTGCTCGATTTAGTGAATACCAGGAGCTATATTTAACTCTATTATTTTGCCGCAGTTTTTTTTTTTTTTTTCATGGAACAAACCTTATGGTTCATAATCTGTGTTTATTTACATTTCACGCTGATTTTAATTTCAGTTTTATTCCACATTATTGTGTGTTGATTATATTCTTACCTTTATTCCACATTATTGTGTGATGATATTATTCTTACTTTTATTCCACATTATTGTGTGTTGATTATATTCTTACTTTTATTCCACATTATTGTGTATTCACACTGTTCATTTGTGTGCTTCCACTATCAGTGTTGTGATTTATTACCTCTATTCTGAGTTGCCTCTGTAACCGTGAGCAAGTTAGCCAAATTTTGTTTATATACCTCATGTATGTGCTCTCGTCAGATACATGTGGTTAATTAATTGCAGTAAGCAATCAGATTATGCACGTTTGGCTTGAACTGATCGCCTCTCGTAAACTTAACCAAATCGTTCCTTGTCCACAATCCACACTATTTGTTCCTTGCAAACCTAATAATTGCACTTATGTGCTTTTGAATTATTACCATTTCACTCAAGCACCTTCGCCCTGTCGAAGTGTAACATGTTATTAACTTAACACGTAACTCTGCACTTGACGATGAAAATTGTCACAAGTAGTAAAAACATAGATCACCACGAAGTTAGAGTATTCCACCCGACTTCCCCAACAAAACCACGCACACTGAGTGCTATCTCCCCGTCTGCTTAATTGCAACTGGGATCTAACCTTACCAAAACTTACCATGAGTGCCACGTTTGCTGGCACTCCCCTCTACTTGGACTCTGGTGTCATCACCACAGCCATCACCAAGCATCTGGCCTAGTGCCACAAGCATTCGTGTGAACAAACCTACATCCATTGGGACCAACAAATAGCTTTTCATCCTCTTTCCTATACTCCGCCTTGGCAATTCTCTCAGTCTCGCAAACTGAGGACCCATCTTGGCCCTTCTTTCCTACTTTCTGCCCTGGTGGTTCCACAGATTCGCAACCTGTGGCTCCATCTTGGTTCTCACGTCACAGTGCTACATCTGTTCTATGGCACAACCATCATAATTAGTATCAGTGCCATTTGTGGGGCACTCATCATTTTCTTGCTACTTCTGTGCAGTTGCTGTACAGTTAATTACTTAACAGTGTACCCTTTCAGTAATGCCATGTCTACTTATGTTGAAGACTACCAAACCTTCATAGAGACTGGAAAGGCTCGGAGTCTCAGAGGAGATGCATTGGATAAATGGGCTGATGAGCAGGCAACTAAAGCTCAAAGGGAGAGAGAGGCAAAAAAAGCAGGAGGAGAAGAAGAAGAAGAAGAAGAAGAAGGAGAAAGTGGAGCAACGCCAATTCGAGCTAGCCATGGCTCAGGAGAAAAAGGCTCTCGTTGAAGCAGAAAGGTGGGCAAGAGAAGAGCAACGCAACTATGAGTTAGCCCTTGAGCAAACTCGCCATGCGAATGTCATGGCACTCGCCCAACATAGGGCCAAGAACCCTACTCCAGCTACCCCCAAGTCCATGCTAACCAGCATGAACATGCTCATCCAGAAGTGGTCAGACAATGAACCTGATGCATGGATGGATCATGTAGAGAAGGTCTTTGGAAAATTTTCACTCACTGCAACATAGCCTTAATTCTAAACAAGCATATGGGTGGAAAGGGTTTAGTTGCGCTTCGTGCTTTGACAGCCTCGGAACAAGGAGACCTTGCAACGGTCAGGCGGGCTGTCAACAAGGTGTACGAAATAACACCTGAATGTTGGAGACAACATTGGCATAGCTCACCTAAAGAAGTAGGTTAACCCTGGATGGACTGGAAGTATCACAAGGGTAGACAATACAACTGCTGGCTGGATTCCCTAAGCAACAAGATGCTTGAGGATTTTTCTGAGCTCGCGCAATTGGAAGATTTCTTTTATAATGCTCCAAGTGCACTAGCCACATACATATATGAGAAACACCCTATAACCATTGCTGAATGTTGTCGGTTAGCTGATGATTGGGAAACTCATCACCAACATCACAGTACTCTAGGTAAGAAACTCATACCTTCTAATCATATCTCATCACCAGCCCATCCTAAGAATGGCTTCCAATCTAAAACCCCTGTTTGCACTCACTGCAAAAAGAGAGGGCACTTGGAATCCCAGTGCCACTTTAAATTTTAAGGAGGAGCTGCTGCAAAGCAATCTGATCAACACAAATAACCTACACAACCTTCACCAGCTCCTAGCAAAGATTTTAATAAGGTCTTTTGCATGGCATGTAAGGTTCATGGGCACTCCGCCCTTTGGAAGCATTGCCCTAGAAATACAGCTACTACTGTCACTGCTCTGGCAGCCATCAATTCATCCCTCGGCCCTCCAGCCGAAGGTCCAATATTTGTGGCACCCCCTCGAGGGCACTACCACTCATGCCAGGTTCCAGCATTCGAGGATACTGGTGCACAAATCTACATTATAAGGGAAGACAAAGCCCCTTATGGGGCCAAAATTGAACATCACAAGCTCATTACTTTAGAGAGCATCAACCATGTGAAACTAATTCTTCCAACAGCTTGTCTGAGGGTCACTAAGCCTCACAGACTCGGATCTGCACCCTTGCAGTTGCCAAACATATTCCTGGAGGCTATGATCTCCTTCTGGGACAGGACTCCCTGTCTCCCTCAAATTCAAGACAATTAGAGGTCCTGACCTCTCACAATCTCAATCTGACACAGTAAGTCTACACAGACCTGTCTCAGAAACACTGCCAGTGCCACCTGAGCAGTGCCAAGTTTTGCCTGTCTCAGTAGTGGAGCCCTTACCATGTCCAATTCCTGTGCCTGGCCCCGCCTTAGTGCCAGTGCGAGAACACACACTATATCTCCCTCCAGGAGAGCCCAAAATCGGCTCAAATTCCCTGCCAGTGACACACTCCGTCTGTACCAGATTTTGAGCCAACTACCAATGTAAGTCCTGAGCCAGGCCCTGTCATAGTGACAGTGCCAGAGCCAAGTCCAGCTTTAATTCCTGTGCCTGGCCCTGCCGTAGTGACAGAACTGGAGCAACACGTAGATCTCCCTTCAGGAGATCCCAGTCTGGTCCCCCTCTCCTTGCTCGGCCTGGCCCCTGTAATTTTGAAACTGTTAATATCTTGTCCCCATAACCCAAACTAATTCTCATTTAATCCTTTTAACTTATTCCTTAACCTAACATTAGACTCTTGCTTGCACATGTGCAATTGTACTGTGCAGTCAGCCAGAACAACTGGCAAAGTATTATTGAAACCACATTAAAAGGCAATGGTTAAATAAGGACTGCAATCAATAAACAGGTCAATGTGCCCATATATCACATATTAAAATTTGTATTTAATGAATCAAACATAGCTAGGGACAAATTTGAAAATGTTTAGTAAATAAATCTGTATAAGAATTACGTAAATGATAAATATTTTATGTAGTAAAACTTTGCATGTAAAGTAACCTAACGTAATAAACAAGAAGTAGAGGACTGGTATCAGTCTTAATAAAAATCAGCTCAGTAGACTAAATCTCGTGTACTAGCTTGCAATTTTAAAGCTTATGTTAGAAGTCTTATTGCAATTCAATACACTTAAACTTGTGACTTAAGGCCAAGAGAGAGAGAGAGTGGTAATGTAGATCATAGAGTTTTTGAAGACATTCACGCCCGAAAAAGGCACAAAATGTCTTTAAGTAGGGGGAGTTGTAAGATGCATTTACTAATTGCAAATGCACGTAAAAGCTCCATGATTTTACAGTAAAGTAAATGTGTGTAGGTCACTAGGACCATACATGTAGAGTTGTAAAAACACTCCCTGCCAATTAGCAGTTCACTACAGCAGACAACCTCGCAGTAGAAACTCTACCTTTCTCGCCCTTAATGTCTTTCTATTATATTCTAATTGTTCCCTCCTGTGTGCTGTCATCCATTCTCATTTTCCAGCCATACCTGCATCCTAAGCTGTAAACAGACGCCAACTGAAGCCGGAAGATTTTAACGGTCACTGCCCACTTGAACAGAGACTGAGGAAGCAGGAAAGGAATGCATACAAGGAGGAGATTAAGGGTCAAGCGAGCAGTTCACAGCATACGACAAGTCCAGGCAGACTCCTTGTCGGTCAGATCTCCGACCTCCCTCCCTCTTTCCCACAAGTGACTTTTGCTGGGTCTTTCGGATTTGATCCACCACTGACCCCTTATATTAAATCAAACTCTGGCTTCAACATCAAGATGTCTTGTCCCTAGGACAAAGGTACAGTTGGATTAGAATTGCTCAATGCACACTTCTTTTACTATATTTCTTATTGCTATCATATTCACTCCCTTGCAATCTCCTTAGGAGCCTACACGAAGAGGTGTAATTTTACTTGTGTACCGTAAATCATAAGTGTTTATCCAGTTTGCGTTTCTATTGTTCTTTGAATGATTTCCCTCTCACCCTCCAGCATTACCAAATTGAATGTGATAAGTGTTTTGCAATCGAGTGAGTGCATTCTGCATTGCACAATAGGTGATTGTGATGCTGTGTGCCAACCTGTTTTCCACGGTGCCCTTTTCCATCTTCCGACTTTAAGAAGACTCCTTCAAAATCTGAAGATATATTTAATTGTTAGCTGCTACAAGATTCTGTCTGATCTAAATCTAAAGTTAGATGTTCTTAGATTAACTCTGATTATCCTCACTGTAAGATTCTGTTTAATCTTAAGATATTTCGGAGGCTCTTAGATCATATTTGACTTGCTAGTGATTGACTGATTATGAAATTATGGTCTTGAAGACCAACTGCCAGAACCCATCAGGATTATTCTGCGCCGTAATGAAGGTGAAATATATAAATTAATGATATGATTGATAATGAATAGGTGAATGATGACATACTAGTAAAATTCAGTGTTAAAATATGAACGTAAAAAATGAAGAACGATATTGGATAGAACCAACAAAAAATAAGTATATATTAAACTTTTATAATCAAAATATATACTTAGTATAAGAATAAATGACTCAAATCTTTATCAAATATACTGACATCATATCTCATTAAAATAGATCAGATTCTCTCCGATAACTCATAAGGTTATCTACCTCAACGTCATCATTTAAAATTTCTAAAATAGTCTTCCCAATTACCGAGTACTTTGCCCTAAGGCGATTAAATTTCGGACAGTGCACCAGCATGTGCTCAATGGATAGCTGGCCATCACAGCGAGCACAAATTGGGGCACTGGCTCCCTCTAAAATATACTTATGAGTGAAGCGGATATGGCCAATCCTAAGCCGTTTTAGGATGATCTCAAATTTTCTGTTACAATTAAAACCCGAACTCCAAAAATCGATACTTTGTCTAATGTTTCTGTACTTCCTATTTGTGGATAAAATGGGGGAAGTCCATCTCTGCTGCCATCTTGTACAAATATATCGTCTGATAACGGTACCATTTGGTTTTTTTAATTAACGTAATTACAGTGCCACGGAGCTGGTGGTTAAGCTCCTGTGTATATTTCTTCTGATTTGTATAATTATAATCTATTAAGTCAAGCCCTGATTTTCCATTGAATTTCATGTTAAAATAGCTCTTTCAATCTGTTTTACATGTGTGGCCCCCCTAGTTAGATGGCTTTAGAAATTTAAATAGATAGATGTCCCGTTGCAGGCCACACCTGTAAAAATATCATATATGTAAATATATATATATATATATATATATATATATATATATATATATATATATATATATATATATATATATATATATATATATACATATATACACACCTGCAAACTGTTGCTTTATAAAATGCCAATGGCTTGTGATTATTATGCACTTATCATACAGCAGAGGATTGACTAATGGAGGATTTGAACTTCTTTGGGGAAGCTGTGCCTCATATATGAAAGATGAATCTCTCTTCCTCTTGAGACCTCTTGATGTTGCTGTTCTATAAACACTCAGTGGTTTATAAAATATATACCTCAAGGTAACTTAGCCCCAGTACAGGGTTGTAGACTCCTTGGTAGGAGAAAATGACTCCAAATGACAGTAAAGTCTCTTCTCTTGAGGATGGCATCCACACTTTTATTGCCTGTGAGTTTCTTTTCTGTTGAAATCCAACCCCAATCCCTGTACTAACACTGCAAAAAAAAAAAAAAAAAAAACTGGAGAAAGAATAAAATGCGTCTTGGAGTTCTGAAGGTGTGTGAATGCTATGGAAGAGAGAAGAAATTAATGACAGTTTAGTTTATTTGTTGAAGCTGGGTGTTCTGGCACTGTGAAGCAAAGGTGACAGGGCAGTAGGTAAAAGAATAAAAAGAATAAAAGAGTGAAAGTACCTCGGGTAGCTCAAATAAATAGGGCCTGGGATGCCAGGGCACTTGGTTTAAGTCTTAAGTTTTGATTGTCTTTGGAAACAATGTAAAAGAGCAGAAATTAACAAGAACTGATTTATTTAAGGAAGAAAAGTTGGATTTTTCGACCCTTAGCAATATACGGTGAAGGGCCAGTATATGTATGAATGCTAAGGACAAAGAATGATTGTGTCTGGGGTAGCTTAAATGTGTAGAGAAAGAGAAGGAGTGTTTTTCGTGTCAAGATAACTCTGGGAAAGAGTAGAAGCCAATATATGCTGGCTGATAGGTGTTTTAAATGTAAAGATAGATTACAGAGAACGACAGGGAATTGTTGATAAGTTTAGAATTTCTGAAGCATATGAAAATGGAGTGTAGAGTGGTAATGTGGGAAGGGGCTTAACGGGGTGAGATAAATTATTACAGACAAAGAAGATTGATATGTATACGTAGTTAAACGAAAAAGGTGAGGAAGAGCTGTTACTAGATTATGAATTAGTACAAAACAGACAGAAAGTTGTTAGATGTAAAGGTAAAAAGAAGAGCGGCTAGAGATATATATGATCATTATTGGCTGAAGCTAAACTTAAAATAGAACTGAGTTTAAGTTGGAGAAAAGGGCAAAATTTTGACTGAAAATGAGCTAGATATGAAGGAAGTGAGAAGAGCATATAATTAGAAACTGGATGGAATATGGGATAAGACTGAAGATACGGAGATGGAAGTAAATGCAGAAAACGTAAAATTCCATAATGAGATAAGGATTGTGAAAAGTATTTGCAGGTATCGGAGTGTTTAAAGAAAGAATAAAAACTGTAACTGGCGGGATGAAGAACTAAGAAGTCTAGTGGATGATAAAAAGAGAGTATCTGAAGTACAATCTCAGAGGTAAAGACGATATATTTTGTACAGACACAGTAGAATGGAAAGAGTAATCAAGTAGAATGGAAAGAATAATCAAGAAGAATGTGAGAGAGTTGTTCTGCTGGGAAGTAAAAAACTCAAAAAGTTGTTCTGCAAGGAAGTAAAATTATAAAAAGTTGTTCTGCAGAGAACTAAAAACAGGGAAGATTAATGAACACGTGGGTCTAGGAATAAAATGTCCAAATGATAACATGCTATCTTCGTGAATGCAGTAGTGGATCCAGCAGTATTCTGAAGATTTGCGGAATGTGTTAAGTACCTGAGCATAAGAGTTCAATGACTCATAAATGGAAAGGATAAGTGTAAATTTAAGAATACTTGTACAAAAATGTTGAGGAGGTAAAGAGGACAATTAATTAGCTGATCAATGGAAAAGATGCTGACCTACAGTGGAGATAAGAGTGTTCGAGTGCCTGGCTAAGGTGTGTAAAGTATATGTGGGAGAGGGAACAGTTCCAAAGGAATGGTTCAGAGAAATTATTACACCACTGACAACAAAAGTAAGAATTATAGAAGAAAACCAATTTCAGTTTACTAGGGAAGGTGCGTGATTTGGACTGGGAGGGCAGGATAGGGAAAAAAGCAGAGTGGGTGGGTAGAGCAAGTGTTTGTTATAAAATGAAATTTGAAAGTAACTTAATGAGGCTGTATGTGTCATCCATGGGTCTAGATAAAACATATGATAAAATCAATAGGCAATGTGGAGGATGTTGACAATGTTAGGTATATAAGTTGCTGAGAGATATTTAAAAAATCTGCCAGGTACTTAAGAATATAAAGAAAGGAGAGTAATTCATTGAGCGTAAAGTGGGTTTGTGACAAGGGTACGTTAAGTCAGCAAGGATGTTCTATTATCTTTATAGAGACTAACTAAAATAACTTAAATAACTTGGCCCAACTTGAGACACTTAACCCAAACCTATACATATATTAACTGTATATATTAAACTCTTTTCCCACCAATAAATACAATTTAAACAGCCGACAGGTTTTTCTTGTTGTATTTAGAACTCTAGAGACTTTTGAAATTATACCACCTTATTTTCGTATAGTTTCTTCTCACAGATATGTCTCACTTTCTCTCTCCATAAAACGCTAAGAAATGAAACAATTATTGTTGCGCAAAAACAAACACATTATGTAACAGATTGTTTCAAATGACTGAGATTAAGTAATTTTGTTACGTTGCTCCATGAAAGTTTAATACAAAGTTCACTAACAAAGTATCGTCACTATTTTCGTACCAGTGAATACCAATAAAGATTGCTTATTATCGTATAATATAATTAGCTTTTGTTTAGTTTTTCACTTTCTTGAACATGGCTCTATCTGATGGCAACGAAACTTGGGTTCCTCGACAACAGAGAGAGAGAGAGAGAGAGAGAGAGAGAGAGAGAGAGAGAGAGAGAGAGAGAGAGAGAGAGAGAGAGATGCTTGCTTGGGACCCTCACAACACTAACACGAGACAGAATTCAGTCACTGCTTGTGTCACACACAATAAACGGAGATAAAAAGTGACTGATGATGACGCCATTAAAATTTACTCGGACTCCATAATCCTGTCATCTGCTTGAAAGGTTATATTCTGGAGCGGTCTATCGCATCCACCATTCCTTCTGAATTTGATTTTTCTCGAACCCACAAGACACGTCCCCAGTCTTTATGTCTGACAGCAGCCCAGATGAACAGGAGACTTTCAACGATATTTTACCAAGATTTGGTTTGGTTGACCGGCATCGGTTTGTTTAAAGCAAGCTTTATGGTCGTACTCGATACCTTGAAGGTGAACGAGGGATAGTAGACAATTTAGAAGTGAGCAGACCCCATACTTGAACGTTAGAGGGATAAGAGGATTAGGCAATTTGAAGCATACGTTGATTCTGGCCGAATGATGTTTTGTTTTGTTTGGTAACCAATCACTCGACACATTAATCATACTCGGAAAATGAGAAAGATCTGCACATTACGTGCAGGCATTTAAATATGAACTTCAGGGTGTTGAGGAATTATGAGCGGAGGCAAATATGTCTCACTTTGTCTTTCCACGAAACGCCATTAAGAAAGGAAAGTTATTGTTGCGCAAAAACAAACACAGATTATGGTTCCAATGACTGAGATTAAGTCATTTTGTTACGTTGCTCAATTAAAGTTTAATGCATAAAGTTCACTAACAGTGTCATCACAACTTTTGTACCGATGAATCCCAATATAGATTGCTTGTTATCGTATAATTAGCTTTTGTTTAGTTTTTCACTTACTTGAACATGGCTCTTGATCTGATAGTAACGAAGCGTAAAGGACACATTTATGTGAACAAAGTAAATAAATATATGCTTATTTTATCCATTACGTAATACAAGTGATGGAAAGGTAAGTTGAATCTCATTAGAATACCAGATTTTGTACGTTATCTAGCTCAAAATTACTATTTTTCTTCCTTTTCAACTTTTGAATATAGGGCTGTTTTTATAATAAGTTAAAAACGAATACGGTGACCTAAATAGAATGAAATGGAATGGAATGGAGTTTAGAATTTAGACCAAAGGCCAAGCCCTGGGACCAATGAGATCATTCAGTGCTGAAAGGGAAGTGGAGAGTAGAAATGTTTGAAAGGTGAGGTGACCTATATGAAAGTGTTTTTTCTTACTGTTTCACAAAGCTTGCCACGAAACTTATCATGAGCATAAAAGAATAGTATATTTACCTAGCAATAAATCATTACAAATCAAGAGGAAACCTTTTTGAGAATAGTAATGCTGTATTGCGGCAGTCAGTGAAAGGATATCCATTTCTATTAACTTTAGAAAGGCTTTTCCAGGGTTGTATGCAGAGAGAGAGAGAGAGAGAGAGAGAGAGAGAGAGAGAGAGCGCGCGTTTTTATCAATTCGCTAAAGTAGTATTTGCAGATAATATTGATATATAATGCAACAATTTTAAATGCTAAGGACGCTAAGATTTCAAAAACTGAAACCACTCCACTGAAGAAAAACGGAGTGACTAAAAACGAAATAGAATTGGTTACATTTTTTCCCACCCTGCCAATTGTATTTCATTTTGAGCACAAGTTATCCCTCTCACACTCCTTCGCATTCTCTCACTCTCTTGATCGAGTTATACAACAATTGGTTCACTTACTCAAACAAACTGCATTGGTTTGCGTTTCAATTTAAGGTAATCCAATAGTTCCTCCACAAACCGAAGGCACCAAAACGAATCTCATGGCCCCAAAACTCCTCTGGCCACACGCTCTAGTTTTATTTACCATAAACCCAAGGGGTAACATAGTAAACAAACGTACGCAAATATGGTAAGAGAGGGTGCTCATATATTTATATTATATATATATATATATATATATATATATATATATATATATATATATATATATATATATATATATATATATATATATATATATAACTATGTGCAAATGTAATATTTATATATACTAGCTGACCAAGCCAGGGCTGCCCATGAAAACTCTGAATGACAACCGATAAACTCTCTCTCTCTCTCTCCCTCTTTCCCTCCCTAGCACCCAATCTACTCCCCCTCTCTCACTTCCTCTCCCTCTCACTCTCTCCCTTTCCTGTTAAGATACTTGCTTCAATTATATTACCCAAGGATTTTTGACATTTTATATTTTGCCCCTTCTCACCCCCATTCCTGTCGGGGCTGAACTTAGACTTAAAGAATCAGGAGTGCCACTATTCATCTCCGTGACCTTGAAAAGTATGGATTAGACACTAATATCTATCATTTTTGACATTTTATTTTTCACCCATTCTCAACCCACCCACCCGCTTCCTATTGGGCTGAACTTGAACTTAAGGGACATTGGGCGTGTCACTATTCATCTCAGCGACCTCAAAAACTATGGATTAGACACAAATATCTGGGGCTTTCTCTGTTAAATCAACCAAAATTTTTTTAAATTAACACCCTCATCTCTCAGATTTTGATAAAATTTGGTTTATAAGGAAATCATAGGCCCTGTATCCATTCCTGAAATTTTTAGACCAATCCGACCAATGGTTCAAAAGATATGACCTCGGAAAATTTGAGGTCACATGTTCACATATTTTTACTGACCCATAACTTGGTTAATAATGATCAGAATTGCATAAATGTATATACTGTATATATATATATATATATATATATATATATATATATATATATATATATATATATATATATATATATATATATATATATATAATCAGAAAAAGCCAAGAAATTCAAATATACAGGTTTTAAAACTCTAGGTTGAAAATAAAAAAGTTATAAAAAAAAAAAAATTTTTAGGTCACAATCTGACCTCCGGGGTATCAGAGACATTTTTTTATAGATGTAAAAAATGAAGGAAAGGGCATTAGCTATTAGAATCAGGAAAAAAGTTTGTGTATGTAAGTATTTTTCAGGACCTATGATTTCCCTATAAACCAAATTTCAGCAAAATCTGAGAGATGAGGATGTTAAGCACTGGTTGATCTGACAGAGAATGCCCCATCTGTCGTTTTTGGTTATTTTTGCGTTACCCCCCTTCCCAACCCCTTTGGTGCCAGTGATGTCTTACCCTCCACAGTATTCTTTTCCAGAAAGTAAGTCATATGTATACCAAAATGATGTATGATAAACCCATAGAGTGTATTTAGT
>NC_089743.1:19921197-19948697 GCF_040412425.1 Macrobrachium rosenbergii | reverse complement strand
GAAGTTTAGTTTTTCATTTTACTATGTTTAACATATATTCTTTCAGCGTGCGACCCCTTTTCTGTCATCCAACTTTCCTAAGAGTCAAATCCTTGACACTCACAAGAGTTTCTCCCCTATCAGATCTACCCCTCACAGAAGGCACACTAACACTGGCACAACCACATATTGTCAGAGAAGAGTGCGGTAAGACCTAAGAACAAGGAGATTCTATTGCTAAGTCCAGGCTTGCTGATCCCCCTGACAGCCTCAATATATCACACTTTAGAAAAAGGCTGGCGTTATATCCACCCGCACAAACATTCTACCCAAGTCCAGGCATGTGTGAACTAAGCTGCAAAAAGTTGAATGCATACACAACCTAACCTTACTAGCATAACGGCCAAACCTTAGGCAATTAACTTATAACATTAATTGCTAAGCCAAGTACAAGACAAGGGCACTACGAGATATTCCATTATCAGAAAACTATGAAATAAATTTTAAGTTCTGAAACAAACTGATGATCCACACTACAATCAGATGTTAACAATTGTCCTTTCCTGTAACTTAGTTGAACTGTGATGCTTACAGTCAGATTGCAAGAGTAAAATCAGAGACAACTGATATCCATTATTCTATTACTTGAGTACATTGAATCCATCCTCTTGAAACCTATTATGGTTTTGGAAAGACTTGGTCTTTACAAAATGTACCTCTGAATGAGATACTCGTATGTTAATGACCATATCTACATGAGAATCCTAATTGTTATATTTTCTTTGCAGTAATGTACAGACTTGCATATTTCGTGCATTATTTAAGCCCAAATTTAAGTAACTCCTAATTTCCTCCTTTCTTTCCACTGGAATAGACTATATCAACACTCCCTAATCCAGCCTTAAGCCTAATGAACTGCATGTCTCTGCAGTTCATCATAGCAGTTTCACTTTCTTTTATTCCCATTCAACATCCACACTTCATCTTCATAAAGGAAAATTTGCCCAACAATCCTTCCATGCTGTTCCACCTTATTTCCACACACTCCTATATCTTCACTATCGTTTGCACACTCACTGTTACATTTCTTGCTTCAGCTACTTTGCGACTTTCTTCTCTCGTCCTACCATCATCCATTATATTTACTACAAAATAGCTTTATCAATCAACTGCTTCCATTTTTCCACCATCCATAATAACATTCACTGTTCTATTTTCCTGGTTTCCATTTATCCTCATGACATTCCTCTTTTACTTTTATCCTTCCATGTCTTTCTATAAAAAACTTTCAACAGTCTTTGGAGTCTCGCCACTGTCTCCGGTCAGTACAGTATCATCTGCACACATTAATTATTCGACGCTCCCTTTACAACTTACACTCATATTCCACAATTTTACAAGCACTTCAAGTGCCCTTTCAACGATAAACCATTCCCACCTACAGGGTAAGTTCACAATGGCCACCAACAAAATCATCGTTTAACAGCTGACTGAACACCACTCAACCAGACCACTTCCACAACACCAAACCCATATGATACTCATATTCAGTTATCATCAGCTTGTTGAAACTCTGTACACACACTACATCACTGAATTCTATCTTTTAAGCACTTTCTCTTCCTGAATATCATCATGGCTCTTTCATTCCAGCACCTACCGCACTCCCTCTGTGCAGAACTTCCTGTGCATTCCTCACCCCTCTACATAGCAGCTGCGAGCTGTACACCCTTCACCATTTATCATCCTCCATGCTCTCTAGATTATCAAACACCTTTCAAAATCCTGACTTCTCATTATACCCAAGCAAACACTGTATCATCTTCCTCTACCTTGCGGGTTTTCTCAGTACCGTTTTCCCTCTGGGTTTTCTCAGTACCGTTTTCCCTCTATCCTGCTGTTTTCTCGTGTGACCTAAATATTGAGGCTTTCCCTTTCCGATACCTATGTTGCATTGCATCCATCCAGTGCTTGCTATGTCTTCCTTTTTCCTCCCCAACCCCGCCATTTTCAAATTATACACTTTTCACAAAATTATGTCCTCTATCTTTCTACATGACCAAACCTTCTAAAAACAATATGATCCATCTTTTCACTCTAACTTTGTTACTACTTTTATATATCTCCACATTTCTTGCCCTCTCTATCATTCTTACTCCACATACGCTACCTAAACAATTCACCTCAACAATGTCAGTCTTCTCAATCAGTCACATTTGACCTTAACTTCCATTCCTTTTCTTTCTTGGACACCCCTCTTCCAGCATTATTAAAAATACCCTTCTATCGCCATTGTTTTGAATAATGACAGCCACCATATTTTTCATTTGTCAATGCACTAAAATGAAATCCGTTTAATATAAGCTTTACTTACCAGTCTGAATTGTTTTGTGTGTTTGTGTCTTTGTAGAAACCTTGCTAAGTATTTCAACCATGAAAAAAATAGGTCATCATCCCCATACATTTCTATTTCCTCATGTGCTTGCTTCTCAAAACAGAGTGGGCTTAACTGTATATTGCCCTTATTCCCGTTTTCTGTCACACCTTTCAAGAATATGTGGATATGGCAGCTTTTCTCCGTCCTTTTTTTGTCTGTCTTTAATAGTCTGAGCAGCATTAACAATTTAATGTTTGGTCTGCTTCTTAATTGAGTTTCTTCTGTATTTAACTGATACGTCCCTCAACCTCAGCATTTGAATGAGATAAGTATACCCACTGTAAGGTCATGTAATTCTTGATGGATTGCATTGAAAGTTACTTCCCCCCTCTCAAACATTTTTGCAAATAGAGTAATCCATTAACTTAGATATCACTTCATAATTCAGCATAACCAATCAGAGACTTGAGACTTGAGAAACAAAATCCACTAAAAATCCTTTCAAATCAGTTAAAATCCTCCAGATTCCTTCTTGTCCACCAGGCAGTTTGAAATCCACCAATAAGGCATTCAAACCAACTAGAGTGAGCGTTCTCTCCTGTAAGTTAGCAACACTGTGAGCCATCCATCAACAACTACTTTTCTCTCAACTGTTGCCTGTCTGTAACCTTTCACATCAACATTCACTGCTACAGTTCCCTGATCTCCAATTATTGTCTTATGCTTACTTTTCACCACAAACACTTAAAAATACTTTCAAACTCTCACTGGTCTGCAGTTTTTATCCATTGTCCCCATTCAATACTATCATAAGCTTCGAGCTTCACTGCTAAACCTAGGCTTCACTGCCAAATTCAACAACCAATCAAAGAGAACCCTCATAGTTACAGACTACATGATGCATTACCTTAGCACACCACCTGTAACTACATTCCCATCCCCATGTGATATCAACAGCATGTCAGATCCCAATAGCATATTGGCTGTATAATTTCTCCTTACAGGAATAATTTCTTCAGTAGTAGGATAAGCTGCATTAACCCATTAATTACTATGGTTTGATATTAGAACCAAGCTTTTATCTATTGTGCTGCTGAGAGACACTTGAGGCTTTTTCTTTTTCTCTTATCATACAGTCTCTTTAGCCGTAGGCACGGCTGCATTTAAGCCCGTTGGGTAGTCAGAGTAAAAAGAGGGAATTGCCAGTCTCCTAAAATCACGATAGTTAGAAGACCGGTGACCAAGCAGCGACGTTACTGTCGTCTGGAAGTTCCAGAACCGAGTTTTTGTTTTTTCCTTGAGTTGAGAAATCTGGACTTCATCCACATCTATCTTGAAGGATACACCCCTCACCCATTGGAGCTCCTACATATTGTTCCATATTTTGCATTTGTTTTTAATATCATCGCCGTTTGGTCATCGGCCCGAACATAAATAAACTGAAACTATACATTGTGTTTGACAATTCAAGACCTGACACATGGTGGCAGCGGTGGAATATGTGTCAGGTCTTAAATTGTCAAACACAATTTACAATTTCAGTTTATTTACGTTCGGGCCGATGACCAAACGGCGGTGATACTAAAAACAAATAGAAAATATGGAAAAATATGTAGGAGCTCCAATGGGTGAGGGATGTATCCTTCAAGGCAGAAGTGGATGAACTCCAGACTTCGTAACTAGAGGAAAAATACAAGACTGTTTCTGGAACTTGCAGACGGCAGTAACATCGCTGTTTGGTCACCGGTCTTCTCACTACTGTGATTTTGGGAAACTAGCAATTCCCTCTTTTTACTCTGACAGAGTAATAAAGTTTGGTGCAAGAACCAAGTTTTTATCAAACATGCTATTGAGACAATTTTTTTTTGTTCCCTCAAAAGACAGCTTGCCAGAGTCCATTAGTGGCTTTTTGTATCAGCAGGCCTGGCCATATTTAGTATGTTAGTCACCAGGGTTTGGTGCCTAGTGTGAGAACCATGCTTTGTCTGCTGAATGGGGAACAACGTTGAGATTTTGAGAGAAGGCAACTGGGTTAAATGTTGTACTTACTCCATTAGTGGCTGTTTGTTTAGGGCAAGGCTGAGAACCATGCTTATCTACCAAGTCACTACAAAGGGTCACCAGCGTAAGGACAGGTATAAAAGATATGCAGAGTACACCAATTTATTGTTGGGATATGACATGCTTTTGATAAAACATACAGACAGAAATGTAGTCATAGGTGGTAGGACTGGTGCATGGCCTAAATCAGGTGGCAGGTGGCGCAAGTGATGCATATGCACATGGCTCAAGGGTGCTTTGTGACCGGCTGCCAAATTTGGCTGCCAAACCTAGGTTCAGCAGCCAACTTCAGAGCTTACACTATTATATACAAACATTAACCATTTCACACACCATTCATAATCCCTCTTCTCATCACAACTTATTTACCTACATCCTACATTACTCCTTTCATAAAATAATTAAACACCCATGGAAACAAAGCTTGCACTTGTATCAGACTAACTTTTACAACAGATCACTTACCCACCTTTATATATTCTAAGATATGTTACACTTCTGTCATAAAGATCTTGAAAAATTACCTTCTATACCCGTCAGCCTCAACACCCTCCACATTTCTTCTTTAACAATTCAGTCCCATTTTCAAATGAATCTCAGTTCCCAAGATGGATGTTATTTCAAATAAGTGTAGAGGAAGTGTAACATTTAGAACTATGAAGAGAAATTTCATAACAGAAGAATTATCGTTACTGGATCTCTATAAAACAATGACATTGCTTACAACATAACATTTTACGGCCTCCCTAATTGTCAAATACTTCAAAATACCTGGATTGTCTTTAAATAGTTTAAACTATACATTCATTTTGCCAATCTGTTGCTTACGGATAAAATTTATCTCCAGAAAATCTTCTGATGCTGCCAGTCTGTTATGATGATGACACCCAGACATTATTTTGTTCTGCATTTAACCTTCTATAGGTCTATTTATGACACATAGCCTATATACTATAGTTTTCCTTTACTTTCAAAATTCTTAACTGTTTCATAACACATTAATCCAAATACCCTCTTCCTACTCTTCCTTTTCTAAAACCACATTGCTCTTACCCATCGATCCCTCTGATCCCTGTATTCATTTTTCAGCCAACAGCCTACCATACACCTTCCCTATTATAGAAAGTAATGTTATGATATTCTTACAGTCAGCCATTGCAACTTCACTTTTACAAAATGGGATAATTATTTCATATAAAAAGGGGTCATCTCCGCAGTTTTTTGTAATAGCAGAACAGAATCAACATAGTGTAATAAGTAAGGCATTCCAGTTCTAAAAATTATGTTACCTAGTCTCTAGTGTAGAAAATACAAAACTGAAATCACAGTTTTTACACTGACCAGTTGAACAATAGCGGTTAACATAAGAACTGCGAAAAATATAAATAATATAAGCTACATTTTAATGAAGTGACAACCCTTGATTTCTGTATTTATCATAAGCAAATCAAGTTGAAACTTTCTCAGTTTACTAGGTACTTAATGCAATTTTCCATTAAACTTCTAAGATTAATTATTCTATACTTTTAAACTAAGACATTAAAAAACTGACAACAAGACACGTCTGACCTTCTGGGCACATTCATTGGGAAAATATTTAATGTACAGACTGAGAAAAAGTTGTAAAGTCCCCGCTCAACAGGTTCTCTGTAATGAACATCCTGTTTTCTGCAGTGCCTTCACGTGCAACCTAGGGTCGGACGAACACAATCTTATTATCATTATTGTGAATTGTAAATTTATTATCTGTTCATTTAACCTTGCACCACGTATATGTGACAGAGTATTTTTATGTCTAACCAGTCATTGTTAATCATTATGCTTTCTGTATGTACCTGCCCTATTTTGTGTAGAGAAATAGTTTGACCTCAGGTCACCTGTAAATATTTGGACCAGCGGTCTCTGCGTACACACAGACGTCCGCACACCGCTTTATAAGTGGGTCACTTCATCAATAAACTTTTAGGACTGGACAAGGAATATGGCTTTAGATCATTATGAGCTAGCATACCAACTACCTGTGCCTACTACTCAAATTCTTTTTGCCCAACTGTTGGCCTCTCCCACTAGCCAACACTCACTGCTATCATACTTTTATCCTCATCTGATGGGTACCTTAGGGTTCACTGAGGTTGCAACCTTGCCTGTTAAATCCTTTTGCTTCAAAATCATCCCCACCAAAATCATTTTCATGCATCACAAAAAAGTTTTCATCTAACCTACCCATCTCACAGACTCATCATCAACATAGAGTTACGGGCTGCTATAGGAGCAAGAGCACGTGCTGGCACAAGGCCAGCTAAATCTGAAGCAACATCAATAAACTAGCAGTACTTGTCTTCCTGGTCATTATTTCGCATCTCTCTCACAGTGGTGACCCCCAGAGTGGTTCCCGGAGCCATTAACGGACCCAAACAGCGACTTAAGTCTTGGCCCGATGAACCAACCCACGCCCCTAACGGACTAACTACGGCGCTCTAACAAAGTGTTCAGGTGTTACCGACCCTCGTCGGCAAATCACCGGTCTGTAATGAACATCCCGTTTTCTGCAGTGCCTTCACGTGCGACCTAGGATCGGACGAACACAATCTTATTATCATTATTGTGAATTGTATATTTATTATCTGTTCATTTGAACTTGCACCACGTATATGTGACAGTATCTTTTTATGTCTAACCAGTCATTGTTAATCATTATGCTTTCTGTATGTACCTGTCCTGTTTTGTGTAGAGAAATAATTTGACCAAGTCACCTGTAAATTTTTGTACCCTCGGTCTCTCCGTAGATATGACGTCCGCATGACGTCCGCGGGTCGCTTCCTCAATGCCGGGCTTTATAAGCGGTGGCACAAGGCCAGCTAAATCTAAAACAACATCAATAAACTAGCAGTACTTGTCTTCCTGCTCATTATTTTGCACCTCTCTCACAAAGTAAGTTGCAGACACTAGCATAAATTAAAAATTATCGATAATATTTTCCGAGATTAACTGACTCTATTGAGCAATCGTTAATTTTCACTGAAATCTGAATATATCCCAAAAGTAAAATCAGCTTTCAAACATAAGTGAAAATTTTCTTCATTTAAACCTAACTAAAATCAAGTTGCATCATACGTCCATCCTTCCTACATAAAACAGGGCTTGATGGGTGCAAAATCTATAAGGGACTGTAACAAAATAATACTGAAACTACTTTCTTCCCTCATCTTCAACGCATGTATTTCTTTCACTTGAAAATGCTCGTTCTATGCAAGTGCAGCAAAATCTCTATCAATACGCTTTCATCAGATAAAAATAGTTCTTCCCCTTGTTTCTGGGCTTGTATATTTCACCTCCTCAAAAGAAACATGCCTGTTATGTTACATTTTACAAGATAGGGAACAGATGCTTTACCCTGCTCTCTTTTGGTGGAAAGCCAGTCTCCCATTTCCTTGAGAGACATAATAGAGGAGGATGAAAGGACCATCTCAGGGAGGCATGACCTGTCATCCGGCTGATTCCTCATTAAGAATATCGAGGCAGGCGAAGAAGGAGCAGCTGGGGAGAAAAAGGAAGGAAAAATCGCCATCAAATACTGCAGCAGGGCAGCATATGCCAAAGGAGAAGCAGGTTCTGGGTCAGTCTCTTCTTCCAAGGAAACAGGAGACAGGTGGTCATCCTGAGTAGGTTTAGGAACAGAAGGAGCTTTCTTAAGTATGTCCATAACCTGGGCCAAATGTTGTTTAATTGGAGCCAGAGCAGGTTTGTCAGGGTCCAAAGGCAAAGGAGACAGTGCTGGAGGTCTAACAGGAGAAGGCTGACAACATATTTTGCAACCAGGGCCACGACTTCCACTAGCAAAGGCGGAAAAGTAGCAGTTGGTTGATACAAAGCTAACTGTCTAACTTCTCCCCTAGATAACATCTCCTCCTTAGCACCCCCAATGAAATGGCTTTCTCAGACTTGAAAGGCATTTGTCTTGGTTGTTGAACAATTCCCAGTTCCATGAACAGATCGAAGTTCTGAACAGGAAGTAACTTGGGACACTGAGCCAATTCCTGAGCCACAGGGGAAACTACGGCTGATACCACAATCCTTTGGTTATGGGCCGAAACTCCCGCAATTGGAAGAGGCGCTGAAATGCAAGCGTGCTTAGCTGGAGGATCTCTGAGCAGAGAAGAAGAATCCAAAGGCAAAAACTGAGAATCATCACTGCTGGTCCAAGTCTGAGAACCTGAAGCACAACCAAAGTCTCTCTGAGAGTCTGAGTAAGACATCATGGGAGCATGACACAAGGGAGACCGAGAGCAAAGATTAATAGGACGAGAGTACTTAGTAAACACTAGGCACAAAGGCGAATGCTGTAAAGCCGAAGGTAGCACAGGCGCTGGCCACATAGGTGAAGCATGTGCTGCTGAATGCCATATAGCCGAAGGTAGTGCAGGAACTATTGGTACAGGCAATAGCCTTGTAAAGTCTGCTGAGCGAGTTTTCTATGGTGACGTCCCATTTTCTTTGCCTCTACAATTCATCACGCCCGGCATGACGGGTCACGCCGATCCAGTCATTTGGATTATGTATATAATTATTTACCTATCTCCAACTTGTATATCATGTATTCTTCTTTCGCAGGCATCAGATTGTATTCAACTCGTTTCTGTCCATTTGTTTGATTCAAAATGTATTCGTTCACTGTATTTATTGTTAATTATTATCGACCTCAGGTCACCCTTGTTCTCATTGTGTTCTGTGGCTTGACGTCAGTCTGCCGCTATGTAAACCGCCTAGGTCACCAATAATCAGCAGTAAATTTTTCCTGTTCATTTCTTTTGCACCTCTTATAGTGGTGACCCCAGAGTGGTTCCTGGAGCCATTAGCTGTCACACGGTGACTCAGTCTTGGCTCCAGGAACTACCCACGCTCGTAACGGTCTCACTACGGCGCTGTAACCAGCGTTCGGGCGTGCTGACTCTTGTCGGCAAATCACCAGCGTCATTAACGGACTCACACGGCGCGCTTCCAAGTGCGTTTTGACGCAAGTATCCCACTCCAATTAAGAGGGCAAGAGCGAGCATAGATGCGGACATCCCCTCCATCGTTCAATTAAACACTAATCTCGCGGATTTGGATGTCTACCTCCCGCCCATGTCACCCGCGCCTGCCCCTGCGCCGAGGCTCCCGCGCTCCTCCACCACCCCTGCCCGGGGCCTGTCCGGCAGGACAAGCGAAGGCTGTCCTGACCATAAAGCTGCCGCCTTTCACGCAGGGGAACCCATTGGCGTGGCTGTACAGGGTCGCGAGTCAATTCAGGCTGGCGGAACTCAACGACGAGGTACTACAAGCAGACAGTACTCAACGTCCTGCTGGAGGAGATCTGCAGGAAACTCGTCCCATGGGTGTCCGCCACATGCCCCCTCACCTACAGCCTCCTGAAAAAGTCCCTCCTTGAGACATGCTCCCTGCCGGTTGCCAAGCGAGTCGCCTGCACCCTTGACCTCGCCGTCAGCCCGCGTCAGGATCAGAGCATCATAGAGTCATGGGGCATGATACAGGACCTCCTCACCCTCCCTGACACCGACGGAAAACAACTCGAAATAAGCCTGTTGCTGGAGCTCCTCCTCCGTCAGCTCCTCCCAGAGGTCCGCACTCAATCCCTGAGCCCTACGCCATGCCCCTCAAGGCCCTGATCCGCACGGCGCAGCACCTAACAGACTCTGTGAAGGCAACGAAACGGGCACCAGCGCCTGCACTCCCCGTCAGCACCATCCAGCAGGAGGAGGGCACAGAGGAGGGGGTAAATGACGTCACCAGGAGGCGCCCAACGCCTCAGCCTCACAGCAGGTGGAATCCCCCGGGTCCTTGCCACTACCACAGGCAGTTCAGCAGGGACGCCCGAAACTGCCAGCCGCCGTGCTCATTCGCCCATCCAAAAAACGGGGGAGGCGGCGGCCAGCAGGACAGGCCGCCATGGCAACAGAAGAACCCAGGGGCCCAGAGCCAGTAGGCTTCTACGTCCGTGACACCGTCTCCGGCAGGATGATGTTGGTCGACATGGGGGCCGTTAGATCAATCTTCCCGCTGTCCAGAGAGGACCGCAAGCGTGCACCGGACCCAGCTGCCTTCCTGACGGCCGCCAATGGGTCCCCCATCCTCTCCTACGGCACCAGGCTCCTGTCAATCTCCATCCTTGGCTGGAGGTATTCCTGGGACTTCGTCATCGCGGACGTAAGGACCCCGCTCCTGGGTGCGGATTTCCTTGTCCACTTCAGGCTGGCAGTAGACGTCAGTCGGAAGCGCCTCCTTGACACTGACTCCTGCCAGTCCCTCCGGTTAGCAACGGGACCCAAGGCACCCACCATCTGCTCCGTTGCCCCCCACCAGTACTCACAGCTGCTGAAGGAGTTCCCTGACGTGTTCAGGCCTGAGCTCCGCCAGGTACCCGGGGCCCCAGCTAAACTTGGCATCTACCATCACATAAAAACAAAGTGCCCCCCTGCACACGCAAGGTTCCAGAGGCTTCCCCCTCAGCGCCTTCAGGAGGCCAAGAACACCTTCGCCAAAATGGAACAGATGGGAATATGCAAGAAGGCCTCCAGCCCGTGGGCCTCCCCTCTCCACATGGTGCAGAAACCGGACGGCTCCTGGAGACCCTGCAGCGACTACAGGCAGCACAACCTCGCAACGGAACCTGACCATTACCCCCTGCCGAACATGCAGGATCTCACGGCCTCCTTCCACGGGGCCAAAATATTTTCTAAGTTGGATCTCTTGAAATCTTATTTCCAGGAGTTCCTCGGGATGGTCAACTACTACAGGAGGTTCATCTCCGGGATCGCACACACCATGGCCCCCCCTGATGGAAACCCTGAGAGGCCAACCAAAATCCTTAGTGTGGGGACCCAGCCAGCAGCAGGCCTTCTCCCTGACGAAGGCCGCCCTCGCCGAGGCAACTGCCTTGGCCCACCAGGACCCCACCGCTCCTCTCCATCTGACGACGGACGGTAGCAGCGTCGCCTGTAGAGCTGTCCTGGAGCAGGTCGTCGACGGTGCCCCCCAGCCCATCACCTTCTTCAGCAAGAGGTTCAACCCCACAGAGGCCCGCTACAGCACCTTCGACAGGGAACTCTGCACAGTATAACGGGGCAGTCCAGCACTTCAAGTTCCTCCTGGAGGACACGCCCTTCACAATCTACACGGACCACCAGCCGCTGGTCCACGCCTTCACCAAACAGGGCGACACATGGTCTTCCAGGCAGCAGCGACACCTCACGGCCATCGCGGAGTTCACCTGCTCCGTCAAGTACCTCCCTGGCAGGAAGAACCCTGTGGCAGACGCCCTCTCCAGAGTCGAAAAAAAAGTTAAGTATACCTTAGTTTTACCACACCACTGAGCTGATTAACAGCTCTCCTAGGGCTGGCCTGAAGGATTAGACTTAGTTTACGTGGCTAAGAACCTATTGGTTACTTAGCAACGAGACCTACAGCTTATTGTGGAATCCGAACCACATTATAGCAAGAAATGAATTTCTATCCCCAGAAATAAATTCCTCTAACTCTTCATCAGCCGGCCGGGGAATTGAACTAGCTTAACGCAGTGCAGCCCGGGATCAACTACGAGGACCTCACCAGGGAGCAGGCCGCCGACCCAGAGACCCCATCCTACTGCACCGCCATCACGTCCCTGAAGTGGAGGGACATGCCCCTCGCCCCCGGGGCCAAAATCTCCTCTGCAATGTCAGTACCAGCCAGCCCCGCCCTCTGGTGCCCGCCTCCCGCCGCCGCCAGGTATTCGACATCATCCACAGGCTGTCCCACCCCTCCAGCAGGATGACGGCCAAGCTGCTGGCAGCGAAGTTCGTCTGGCACAGCGTGCAGAAGGACACGAGGACCTGGGCGAGGCAGTGCCTGCAGTGCCAAACCAGCAAAGTGGGGCATCACACAGAGTCTGGAGTTGGCGAGTTTCCGCAGCCTGGGCGGTGGTTCGGCCATGTTCACATCGACATCGCCGGGCCCCTTCCCCCGTCAGGCGTGGCCAGATGTCTCCTGACGGTGGTCAACCACTCAACAAGGTGGCCGAAGCCACGCTCATGCAAGAAGCCCCCGCCAGCATGTGTGCCGAGGCCCTACTCTCCAGTTGGATCAGCCGCTTCAGCGTCCCTGACCACATTACAACCGACAGGGGCCCTGCCTTCCTGTCCAAATTAGTCGGCAAGTTCGCCCCCTGCAAGCGGACATAATATACCGACAGGTCAGTCACCCTCATGCTGCCTGGCTTGTCCTCCACCACCCACGTCTTCGTCAGGGACGACGCCATCCGCCCGCCACTGACCAGGCCCTACAGGGGGCCCTTCTGCGTGCTGGAGAGGGACAGCAAGTCGTTCCTGCTTGCCCTTCACGGGAAGAACGACTGGATGTCAGTAGGCCGCATCAAGCCCACCCTCCTGGAGGAGGACACAGACGTCACCACACTGCACCCTCCACCTGGACAGTCGTCACTGCAGCTGGGCCCCCGTAAGAAGTGGACACGCGGCCACCCCCGGAAACACCCGCCCACACCAGCAGTCAGCTGCCCCCACACACAGGGTGTTTCCCTGATGTCCTCATGTAGCCGCGGCACCCTTCAGCGCCCCAGCAGACACGCCGACTAATCAGATGTTACTCACGTCTTGGGGGGGGAGTATTTGTAAAGTTTCTGCTGAGCAAGTTTTCTATGGTGACGTCCCATTTTCTTTGCCTCTACAATTCGTCACACCTGTCACGCCGATCCAATCATTTGAATTATGTATATAATTATTTACCTGTCTCCAATTTGTATATCATGTATCCTTCTTTCGCAGGCATCAGATTGTATTCAACCCCGTTTCTTTTCATTTGTATGATTCAAAATGTATTTGTTCACTGTATTTATTGTTAATTATTATCAACCTCAGGTCACCCTTGTTCTCATTGTGTTCTGCGGCTTGACGTCAGTCTGTCACTATATAAACCGCCTGGGTCACCAATAAATGAGCAGTAAATTTTTCCTGCTCGTTTCTTTTGCACCTCTTATAGCCTCATAGGTGACGCACACGCAGGCAAAGCCACATAAGGGAAGCACATGCAGGAGAGATGTAAAGAAGGACAAGAGCGGAGCCTTGCGCTCTGACCAACAGGAGAAAAAACCTTTGTAGAGACAGACTGCACAGTAGAGAGATGCATGGCGTTGCGACGAAAGGCGCAAAACTGCGCTAGGCGCAGAACTGTGTGTAGCTAACTGCGCTGCGCACACCTCTTGCATAGCCAATGAGTCCCAAGAAACGTGGGAAGAGGAAGAAGCTCTAAACACGTCTAGAAACTACAGGATCTTTAACACAAGTTCTAGACTGCGAATGGTCCTTACTATCAATCATTCTACAAACATTATCAGAAAGACGAGAAGAATCATTACTAACAAGATGTCCCAATGCCATCAAGCTTAAACGTGGCAAAGACGATGGGAGCTGCTCTTTACTCGACCCAAGCAATCCTTCGGCGAATGAAGTCTGATGCCTGCACGGCTGTCAGGCCGACCAGAGGCAGGGGACAATAGGCACAGATCTGCACGGCTCCAACATGTCCCAGTTCCGTTGCTCCTGGTGACGGGGGAGCAAGACCGGATGTGCAAAGGACATGACTATTCAGGGGAGAGGGAACTGACCCTTCCTTAACACAAGGGAATTACCCTAAACCGACCAAGACCCCAGAGAGGGCAATGCTGATAAAATATTCCGTTAAACTTCAGCTAACTGATTTATTGAGCCCTTTAAACTCTTACTACCTGACTCAATTCTATCAAATCTTACATCCTGAATCGATTGGGAAGTGGGAGTAACAGAATGAAAAGAATAAGAGGTCCCAACAAAGTTAATAGAAGGGGAAGGAGGCAATGCACTCCCTAAGCAGACTTAACCTCTTGCTTCTTTTGTTGCCTTTTCAAACAATCAGGCTCTCTTCATTTACAATGTTTCACCAATTTTACCATAAATTCATTTGACCACCATTCACATACTTGACAATGATCATTCACATTACACTCTTTTCTTTGGCATTTCACACATCATGAGGATCAGTGGAACTAAAATATAGCATAATACGGCAACCTCTTACCTTACAGGTCCTTATTCTATCATTACCATCCATATCCAAGAGAAAATTCAAGTAAATCTACAAAACCATGTCATCAACAGAAAACTGAGCACAGATAACTCCCTAACAATCTCTACCACAACCCGCAACAGAAGTAGGCTATGGGTGTTTGTACCTATCATTCCCTTGGTGGGAGGTGGGGGAACTGGATGGATAGAAACAGATATTAATAGAAAACCGATAGTGTTCTTATTTTTTGTTTCAATCTGTCGAACTACCACTGGCATGAAAGTAAAAGCTATAGTATAATGGAGAGGTAGGGTTCATTTCAAAAATCATATTTTCAACTCAGGAGTGTGATAATGGTTTACAATAAACCTCTGCCAAAAATATTATAGGTACTTTTGGAGATAATGGCACCCAACCTTATATCCTTACAATTCAGGGGACCACATTGGGAAGGCAGGGTTTAAGAGCAGGGGAAAACAAAAAATGTGAAATACAATGGCATTAATTACACCAACAATACACAGTCTAATTATGATGAGTTTATGGAAAGTTTTTACTGACAAAATGCACTTTGGTAAGGATCTGATGACCTAAGTTAGGTCAGGTTAGGTGTGGTGGGTTAAGGCACAACCTATTCATTATTCATTTGCAGAGCCCAAAGTTAAGTTAGGTAGGGGTCTCGGCTTACCTAAGGACCTGGCATCCTAGGCTGGGCAAAGTGGGAGAGGGGGGCCATGGGAGGCAAAGGGTCAATGGCTAGGTAAAGACACAGCCCCTAATTTAGTTTAGGTAGGGGGTCTAGGTCTATTTTATTTTACTTTAAACTATTATTTGACATTGGAGCTTTTATGCTGTGAGCCTAAGTCTCTTTAATATGATTAGTGAGATAGTCATGCTCAAATCTGTATTAGATTTACTGTTACTGAAATATTTACTGTCTTTTATTCCTTATTTTACCATTCATTCCAATGGGGATGGTGCTGAAAATGGTACTCATAGGAGTGGTGCTTAACAGCAAAATTAACAAACATTAGAATTGTTCAACGCACACACTGGAACATTGGCTAAGTAAATCTATTTTAAAAGTAATCATACTAGCCTAACGTACCCTACCTAACCTAGCCTAGTAGGCCGTATTAATTAGTCGGGAGGCTCTGGAACCCAGGTCCCCCAGGGAAGGAAACTCGACTTTTTACCAAAAGTTCCCCTGTAACACTGTGCATCCGCAATAGCAAAAATATAATAAGTTCTGCGGGTAATTAGGGGTTAATTACAGCCAAGCAACAAAAAATAACACTGAATTCTTGATAGGTAACCAAAATACTACAGAAAAGTCAATCTCCAAGGTAATGCCCGACGCGGAGTTAATACTTAGTTCTACCATATTTTCAAGTTCAAATTATGTTAATGGTATCAATTAAAATGTTACCCTGCTAGGTAAGGTCCCAGCATCCTAGATTACCTTACTTTGGAGGTGGGGAAGGGAAGGGCACCCGGCTAAGTAAAGTTAACTTATGTTGAATTCCTCTATATTTTGACAAAAGACGGTATATTTCTATTTCTTTGATAAATTTCTTAAATTATCTCACCTGTACTGCATTATATACAACCTTTTATATACTGTTTGTCCAAAAATATTACATTTATATGTAAACGATATCATCGTCCGCCAGTCTCCTTTACATTTGCCTTCTGCTTTCCCCTTGCGGTCACCCAGAATTATATGACCTAAGAATGAGTCCATTATCTCTTTCAGTTGCCTACTTATTTGCTACCTAACAGAATGTCAGAAACATGCAAAGCACACATTAAAACATGGGATGATGATACTTTCAAGTGTAAAGTGGATGGACTAATGATTTAACGTAAAATTTAACCTGGTGTGCTATAGGCCTAGTGTGCAATTTTATAGTAATACCTACCACATTATTTTCAGTTGGGTAAACATAAGGAAAGTGCATCAAATTGTTTTACCTTGATTTTTGCAGTTCGTTGAATCTGGTCTGCTTTGGTTGAAATCATAGTCTTTCTCATGAAGAGCAACCATTAGGGATCACATAACTTCTAACAACTGAAATTCACTTTTAAATTTCATCACCATGTGAATGTGGTTCAAGTTCTACTCAGACGAAGAAACGAAATGGGAATCAAATGAGGCTTACATTGATGACATTTATTTTGGAAGACCCGTATTTGGCGCCATTAATTGTTTGTTACAATTGATAATTTATTTTTGATAACTTATTCTTTCGTGTCATAAGCTTATCCGTTTTTGAGTACTTGTGTCTATTTCATTTTTTTTAGGTACCTTGGAGCTACAACTTTTCTGGTGTCCGATTGCTTCCTGTGAACTCTTGGCCGCGCTCCAATATCGTTGTTGCGTCTTGCCGTTATTAACAAATAGCTAGTTATTCATGCTTTTCTCTTTCTTCGTGTTTTTGGTGGGACGAATCTATAGAAAACCTTAAGCATATTTTGTTTTTTGCCTCTCTGCATGTCAGTACATATTTTAAATTTCATTCTTCATGTAACAGGGAGCAAACAAAGCTTAATAATATTAATATAGTGGGCATTCGCACCTCTTGGGGAATTATTCATTAACACCAAATGATACTTGAATTCAAAAATTAATATTTAATTGCAGAATACTACTCAGTTAATTTTTATAAAAAGTACATAATTTACCAGTATTTAAACTTGCTCAGTTTAAGCTTAAGTGGCACCGTTAGGCATTAGCTATAAATTTGTTACATAGAATGTTCAGTTTGGTTGACGATGTGGATACGTCTGTCCGCGAAATTTGGCGTTGCGTGTTTAATCAGTGAGTTATGGTTAATTAAAAAGTCAAAGGTATAATAAAAGCGGTTTTTCTGCAAACATAAATGAACTTCTAAACTTTTAGTGCTGTTAGATAGGCCTTGGAAAGATGGTCTATCCTGTTTTTGATGCTGCTAACTGGTAAGCACCAACAATTTAGCTACGTTATCTTATAGGCTATGTAGATATACCAATGTACTTCAGACATTACAATCGTGCTGCAGTGAATTGTGTTCATAGCTTAACTCTGGGAATGCTAAAGATGTCGAGAAATGGAATATTTATAGGTTCTGGTGTGATTTTGATGGATTGGTCACCCATTGCCGTCGCGAACGATTCTACAATTCATTGAAATAGTGTGGGGAAACTGCGATATTTGAGTACAAACCATTACCATAACCTAGCCTAGGATACTGTTTAACCTAATGTGAAACTAAAAACATTTTTTCCTCTTGATTTCTTCCCATAGGGTAGAATGCAGAGTAAAGGGTAACGTATTACTTGGGGGGGATCGAGGGACACAAAGTCTGAGGTTAGGTAGGTAAAGCTAAGTCTGATTAGGCCATATTCACCCTGAAGTGCCTACTAGGCCTACAGTAGCCTTGACACCTAATTCTGCACTTGGCTCCCCATAATTGGTAGGAATTATTTGGTGAGAGTAATAGGGATCAAACTAGCAAATGTCTTGACCAAATATAAAAAAAAACACAAATGTTTATTATCCAGTAAATTGACTTATAATTGATAATTGTGTTATATTTTTTAAAGTGTTAAAAAATAAAGATTAATTTTTCAACAAATATGACAGGAATATTGAAATGAAATGTCAGAGTTTGTTGTTTTGGGTCTAATGAAATAAGTTATTTTAAGACAAAATTTAAAAATATAAATTGGAGGATTTTTAAATTATAAAATACAAATTTAAATATGTAGATGGAATCAATTAATATTCATTAAAAATTTATGGTTGTATATCTTAAAAAGTTTTATTTAATGATCTAAAATTAATATGATAATTTGATAATAAGACAGATGTGATCATAAAATAAACAAGTTACACGACATAATGACAGGGAACTAGAGAGGCTTTATTTGTTAATTATGTATACAAAGGCTCCTCTACAAATGGATACTAACAGTGTAATGTGCATGTTTATTGGATTTTGTTGAATTATTGTTTTAAACATACAGGAACACAAGGAAAATATTATTATAACAGCACAAGAAAATGGTTGATAACAGCACAAGAAAATGGTTGGTAAATGAATGTAAAATAATACTTATGGAATATATCAAAGTAAAATTTTGGTCAACAAAAATATTTTGATGGATATTTCATGTGAAATAAAAGGAAATGGGATATTTAAGACTGAATCAGGACATTTATTTTGGAATATTTGCCTTATTTGGCCCTAAAGTCCATTTTTCATATTTTTTCTTTAACACAAATGTATATATAGGCTAATTAAATTGAAACATCAATTGGAAATCAGTTTAAGCAATAATTAACATAAATGCATTTTTCATTTGGTCAGGACGTTAGTGATACCCCTTTGTCCTGTAATTGAATGTCAAATTCTTCAAAATCATATCAAATACTACCAGAAAAAGTATTTCACATTCAGTATTCCAGTGTTTACTTTAGTTCCGTTGTTTTTTTTTTTTTACTTTAGTGCCTTTGTTTTGGGCAGAACAGTGTTACCAGGATAACTATTCACAAAACAGCGACCTAATGGATCATGAAACCAGAAAGGAACAGGTGGAATTCTATAGTAGAAGTTGACAGGAATGTTCATGAAATCATGGTTTTACAGTGCAATTTAGGCTAGTAAGATATCACAACTGATACAAATTTAGGTTCATGTCATTCTCAGCAATTTTGGTTTAGAAGAGGTTTTAAAATTTTACCAAATTTCTCATTAAGCAGTAAATGCATTAGGCTAGTTTCTCACCAAGCGCATGAACCATTTACAGATATTTGTTCCTACAGAAATACAAACCATTGTCTTTTAGTATTCAAAGTATTCATCAGCGTGAGCTTGAAACAGTTGTTGGACTTGTTAACAAGGTGGTTAACTAGAGGTTATGGGGACTGAGGGGGGGGGGATATCCCTCAACAATGTAATGACCAATTAGACTGAGAAATCATCAAGAATCATTGCCTGTGCATACAGACTTTACAGAAGTTATAAAAAACATATGTTTTGCATTAACTAAACTGTAAATTTGTTTTCCTAACCCTTACAGGCCAGATGAACATACAGCACCCCAAGACTGGGCAAACTTTAAGGTTGGCCAATTGAAAAAAAGAAATTCATCACAGGAAAGAGGAAGATATGCAAATGCACATGGTATAAGAAAAAAGTTCAAACAAATTTTCTGTACCTTCCATGGGAAGTGAATATTTCCAGCCTTGTGTAGGGCCTCTTTTCCAAGACATTCATAAAAATATACAAATTTTTGGTGACTTATACATGTCCTTTAAAAATTTTATTTTGCAAAATTACAACTACAGCTCACATAATTTTATAACGGATAGGAACTAAAATCAGCAACAGTCCCCGAGTATGTTTTGGTAAAATGTTGACGAGATGTACAGGGATGGGGAGATGTAGTACCTTTTAGTGAGTTATAAATGTTCTTTCTAATATATTTTTATACTTTATTACAACTACAGCTGACATACTGTTTTAAAAGATGAGAACTAACACCAGTAGCACTCCCTGAGTATGTAGGCTATGTGGGCGAATATATACAAGATGTAGTGGGATGGGGAGATATACATTCCCCATGAAATCTCAGGTCACACCAATCTCCCTTGTAGCCTATCCTGGAGTGAGGTGTTAATGTTGCTGTAAGTCATTCATGGCCCATTCAAGTGATAACATTTTTGCAAAAATTTTTTCAAATTTAATGGTGCAAAATAACAGTCCAGCATGTAGGCTCTATGAGCTGAGCTGGGGAGTTTCATAGGTAATTATAGGGGGATCAAAAGAGCTCTGGCATCCATTAAGGGTTAAAAAACAATACCCACAAACTGCTTCTCACACCCATACACTGGCCAGTACTCCTTGTGTAAAAAAAAAAAAAAAAAAAAAAAAAAAAAACAACATTCAAAATACTACTACACTGCCATGGGGACCGGATCTCTGTCAACAGATTAAAACTTGCTTACCTGGAACACGATGACAATCCCGCTACCCTCTCTAAGGCTGGGTGACAGATTTGCTCACCTCACAGACAACTGGTGGCAATGATGTTTTCCATCATTATCAAAGTAGTACCTTATAAGCATCCCAAAAAGTTAAAAGTCAAGTGGGTTTGTGGAATGTGTGTGTATGTGTGTGTACATGCATGCATGTGTGCTCATCATGTTACCATTGTTGCTAATGTTCACTATTTTACCACAGTGTAGTACCATAAAAGCACTCAGAAAAAACAGCACAAATACTGTATCGGACAGTTTGATTAATAAACTACTGGTACATTTAGAAGTAATCCCTCAATTATCCGGGTCTTCAATCCAGAACTCAGCATTATCTAACATATCTGGACCAGGAACCAAGGGCCAAAGATATATGATGCATATGTAAATTTTTAAAAATTTGAAAAAAGCTGCACTGATAGTTGGCAATGTTGGACAGCTTCAAGTAAATGTTGGCAACATTGCTTACACTCATGAAGAGACTGAGATAGGGTTTAGGGGGTGGGGAAGGCATGGAGAAGTTTCCAAGGTTAGGGGGATCGGATGGCTGGGCGCCATTGGAGAGGAGGGCCAGGAAGGCTGCGTAGAGGACCTCACTGAGATAAAGATTGTTCTGGAAGCTGGGTGGAGCTGGGAAGCAGTTTCCCTGGTTGGAGGGGAGGGGTGGGGATGCAGAGTTGGATGGGTGAAGAGAACTAGATGGACATCTGACTTGCTAGAGCTTGTTTTGTGTTTTTATGTATATGATTTTCCTGTATTTTATTAAAGGATATATATATATGTACATTGCTGTACTGTAACTTGTAATGAAATACATCAACCACAAAGCAAAAAAAATAGAAGAGATCGGTATATTTAGAGAGAGAGAGAGAGAGAGAGAGAGAGAGAGAGAGACAACAACTGAGGTATCACTTAACATTGAAGCCTATAACACAACACTCCTTCCCTTTTTTAATTTTTATTTTAGGCTATTCTCATTTTTATTTTTACTGTATTTTCTCAGTTTTTATTTTTACAATCCGCAAGATATAAGAGATGAAATATGACAGTGATAAAATATTTTCTTGTGCACTGTTGTGATGTGTGATAGGCTAATCATGCTTAGAACCTCTCAGTGAAATAGGACCATTCCCTGTATACACAGGTTTATACATATCTCTAATGCACAGTAATATTGTGTTAAAGAAATACAAAAATACATCAACAAGTTATTACAAAAATATTATATAAATAGCTAATTCTTACCTGGCCAGCTAATCTCCTCACAAAAGTTAAAAAGTATATCTTAGTTTTACCAGACCACTGAGCTGATTAACAGCTCTCCTAGGGCTGGCCCAAAGGATTAGACTTATTTTACGTGGCTAAGAAACAATTGGTTACTTAGCAATGGGACCTACAGCTTATTGTGGAATCCAAACCACATTATAGTGAGAAATGAATTTCTACCACCAGAAATAAATTCCTCTAACTCTTCATCAGCCAGCTGGGGGAATTGAACTCCGGCCCATCGAGTGACAGTCCGAAGCTCAACCGACTCGGCCAACGAAGGGCTACTAATCTCCTCACAGCAAGCATCTCTGCATGCTAAGCACGCACGCACAAGAAATACACCAGATGTCACGCAACTGTTGTACATATACTATCATTCATATTACTGTTATGTTAAATGTATCATTCTTAGTGCCAGCATTACAATGTCAGCTAGAATCCTGCTCTAAATGTATTATAACGTCATCCGTGTCTTGTAGGCTATATTGATTTATGTACATCTTTCCATCCTCCAACAAGCGCAGTTGATTGTACTCTGACCTCTGTTTTGTTTGCCTTGTGTCAGGCACTACATTTCTGCTCGCAAGAGCTATTGACCTGTCTGTTTGTTGTTTGAATAAATTAGTAAGTTTGTAGACGCAGCCTCTTACTCACGCCTTCGCTACATTGGTGACCACAGAGATGTCCAGCCCAGCCAGCCCCAACGATGCCAAGCTTTCCAACAACACTGTCACCGCCACCTCCATATGCCTGCCCCCATTCACGCCCCACGACCCAGAAACTTGGTTCTTCAGGGCGGAGGCAATCTTCCAATCAAAGAAAATTATCTCCTCAGCATGCAAAGCAGACACTGTCCTCAAATTCCTGCCAGGCAACGTTTTCAAGCAAGTCGTGGAATGGCTTGCAGAACTGCAAATCTGTCACCTACGAATCACTGAAGGATCAGCTGAAGTCATCCTTCAGCATGCTACCCGCCCTAAGAGCCAAGAAATTCCTGAACAACGTGGGGGCAGCCATAGGAGACAAGCGGCTATTGCATGTCTGTAAGCAATTGCGGTGGCTCATAACGCTACCTGCTGCAAACGACCAATCCGAGTCCAACCTGGACCTTGTGAGAGAGGTCCTCCTCACAAAACTGCCCCACCAAACAGTGGTTGCCATGTCCAATGCCTCCACCATGCCCATCAAAGAATTTCTTAAAATTGGTCGACATAGCACACATGGCCCACAAGACAGTGGAGCCTACCCAGCCACCCATAGCAGCAGCAGCAGCACGAAGGTCCCAACAGTTAACCAACACAGAATCCAACAGCAACCCAGAGGGACCGGCTGCCCCCATCCACAAGCAGAGCTTCCCCAAACAATTCATCAAGTGGAAGACCAGCCAAAGAATGACAAACCACTAGAGGGCATGTGCTTTTTCCATTGGAAATTTGGAAAAAAGGCATGCAAATGTAACTAAGGCTGCCTCTTTGAAAAAAAAAAATGCAAAAGGGTTGCATCTGCGGCCCAAACAACTAAACATCAGTGGTGAGCAGACAGGTTGCCTCGTAACAGAAGCTGTGCCTGCTTACCGCTGTCCTTTTTCCAGATACAAACGCAAGGGCTCTACATGTTTCTTTGTCAACGAAAGGTCGAACACAGAATTCCTCGTCGACACCGAGGCATGCAAATCATTCATGCCAGCCAGCCCACATGAACAACACAACCCCAACCTACCCCACCAACCTCCACGTATCCACTGCCAGTGGAGCGCCACTCAAGATGTACAGAAAGTGAAATATGAATGTGTCATTCAACGGGAAAGAGTACAGTTGGACCTTCATCATGGCAGATGTAATACTAGCACTTTTAGGAGTAGACTTCTTAAAAGCACATGACCTGTTAGTGGACATAACATCAAAACAACTGATCCCGAAAACAGCTCCAGTATCACCTCCTCAACAGCTGTGCAAACAACGCACCACCACATTGTCACTGCAACAGCAGAGACAACAAACAGGCCCCACCCCAGTAGCTACCCCACCGCCAGAGATGACGCCGACTTCTTCAAGACTACCAAGAGGTCTTCAAAAACGACCTGCAGCACAACTTGACCAGACCAGCAAAATACAACATCCAGCACCATATAGAAACGGAAGACCCCTCAGTCCACGCACGCTTCAGACATTTAGCCCCAGAGAAACTTGCCTACCCCAAACAAGTGTTCAGGGAGGTGAAGAATGCAGGAATATGCCAAAAAGGCCCCAGCCCATGGGAATCCCCCCTCCACATGATACCAAAACATGACAGAACATGGTGCCTGTGCGGAGACTACCAGTGGCTAAACGTCAAAGTGAAGCCAGATAGATATCCGATGCCGAACATAGCAGATGTAACCAACCAAATAAACGGAGCAGAGGTCTTCACCACAATAGATCTGCTGAAGGGATACTTCCAAGTTCCAGCAGTGAAGGAAGATGTAGAAAAGACAATGATCATCACCCCCTTCAGCACCTGCACGTTCAACTACAGATGTTCCAGGCTTCGGAATGCAGGGGCAACCTTCCAAAGACTTATGGACGAACTGCTGGGCGACCTTCCCTTCTGCGTGGTCTACGTTAACAACATTCTCATATTTAGCCCCAACCTCAAGCAACATCTTAAGGACGTCAAAAGGGTGCTGCAGATACTGGAAAAACAGACTTGTAGTAAGGGAAGACAAGTGCAAATGGGCAAAGAAAATGATGACATTCATGGGACATCAAATAAGCTCAGGTGGCATTAAACCCCCTTCCAGAGAATGTAAAAGCAAAAACTGACTTCCCAAAACCAACAACAGTAAGACAGTCCAAGAATTTTCAGGATTAATCAACTTTTATCATAGATTTATCCCAAATATTGCTAAAATCACAAGTTTACAAGGAAAACCTAAAAAAATTAATTTAGCCAGAAGCTCAAGATAATGCTTTTCCTTCAGCAAAACAAACAATAACCTCTGCACCCACACTAATATTTCCTCTAACCCATAGGTCCCTCACCTTGACGACTCACGCGAGGAGCACGGCAAGGGACGCGATACTAGAGCAGGACACAGATGATGGTCATCGGCCGTTGGCGTTCTTCAGCAGGAAGTTAACGCCAGCAGAACAAAAGTACTCCATATTCGACAGGGAGCTCCTAGCAGTCTACAAAGCCATCCATCACTTCCACCACATGCTCGAAGGACGGCAGTTCGTCATACAAACGGACCATCAACCCTTGGTGCACGCCTTCACAAAGACAGTACAGTAGATGCTTAGTCAGCACAACAACAGTGTCACTTATCAGCAACTGCTGAACACTCCTGCACCATCAAGTATTTGCAGGGTTCAGCAAACAGTGGGGTGGATGCACTTTCGAGAAATTGCATCAACACCATCCAGCTTGGGATAGCCTATCCCAAAATAACAGAGATGCAAAGAGACAACATGGGCCTACAGTGGCTGTGACAGGACAACCCCACCCTTACATGGAGCGACCTGTCAATCAACAATGGAGACGACCATCGCCTGTGAACAAGTAAAAAGGCTTTTAACCTCGTCTACAAGTTGTCCCCTCATCAGGCCAGGCAACCACCTGAATTTTAGCAGTGGTACATCTGGTGGGGAATGAAAAAGGACATAAAAAACTGGGTGAGAGAATGCATGCCCTGTCAGACGTCAAAAATAACAAGGCACATAGAGAGCGGAATAGGAAAGCTCCACATAATACACCGCCAACCCGCCCACATCCACGTCAAGAGAGTAGTTGGCGGGTGTTTTGGGGGTTGGGCGTACTAAACCAATCACGTTGTAATGTTAACTTTTTCAATAGTTTTTTGGTTGCTAATTATGAATATACCCTTAATTTTTGGCGCTCGAGTGTAATTAACCTGTGACGTCCATCCAACAAGGGGTTTCCATATGCGATCTTCACAAGACAGAGCACGGGTACGTCTGTTTCGAATGGTTCATATCCCGTCCAGCAAGTGCAATAACTTGTTAACGTATGGGTACTCAACCTCCCCCGGGCCAGTACTAAACACGGAGAAGGGACACTCCATTTGGCCGACAACAAACAGATGCACTGCCAGTATCAGAACCCCTAAAAGTGTAGAAAAAACCAGTTGAAAATGTGAAAACAGATGCAGAGCTAATATATAGATTTACAATAGTGTTTTTTATATGGAAGCGTTATTTTTTGGGTAACTGTTATTTACCGCCACGTCTCTACGTAAGTCCTACGTCACTTTACCAACTTGTACTTTCTGTGCAGTGCTGTAACCCCCCTCCCCCCCTGCTGAACATATGGCTCCCTAGTGGTTACGTAACCCAAGATGGTGGCTTTGTTTACCTGTCAAGTTTCTTCACCCCGGTTGCAAGCAACGAATAGTGTCCAGTTGAGCTAGACTACGGCAATTGACGTTTTTCTGTGTCGTTTTGCTTGCTTTACATGAATTTAGGGTAAAATTTTGCTGGTAGGCTGCTGCTAAGCTGTAATTTACCCTTGAGCTGTATGTGACCCACACTATAGATGGGCAGTTTTCAAGGGTCAATTACATTTTAGTTACAGCCAACCGCCAAAATGTCATTTTAAATTCTTGTTCAGCACGTCAAATAACATAGGAAAACGTCAATTGCCATAGGCTAGCTCACCGCGGACAGCCGGCTTAGAATTACCATCTGCTGCACTACTAGGCAGTCCCTGGGTTACATTGGGCATTCTGTTCCTGAAGCGCGACGTAAACCAGAAAATGATGTAAGCCAGACCACTGTGTTAGAAAATTGCTAAAAAATGAGAAATAAAGTGATGAAAGCCGTACCTTTAACCCTTTGGTTGTCTTGAAAACCTCCAAATAGATTTACCTTGCCTCTGGTGAGGTGTGCATCCATGATCTTGTAGAATTTCCTCCTAAAATGTGCACACATTCTTCCGTCGCTTACAGAGCACCATAAAACTGAAACAACATAACCTCAGAACATCTGCTGTAACCCAGAACAGATTTTTTTATGGATATATTTGAAAAACGCCGTAAGCTTGGAACAACGTAAACTGAGGTTAGAAGTAGTATCCTGTCCTTGGCACTCAGGAAGAACCTGTTGGTTTATCAGGTTTTGTGTGCAGAGGTGTGGGCATGGCATAACAGTTGTCACCTTTCACCTGAAGGATGTTGTCCATTGGTCCCAGGCGGCTCTTTCCTTGAGTCCTGTGGTGGCTGCTCAACAAGTTGTGTAGCTGACCCAGTCCTCTTTGGGACAGGTTGCATCTTGTCTAAGGTAATTGGGGGAGAGAAAGAGATATTGGAGTGACAGGTTCTCCCTCCTTTCTCTTTCTCCCTCTTTGAAGGTCAGAGAGGCAGGGTGCCAGGCCATGTACAAGCTCGTCAGACAAGCTTGCAGGTAATCAGTATGTCAGAGCACCAGTCTCTACATTTTCCAGAAGGGGGACTCAAGTCCTCCTCCTCTTTTGAAAAGGGTATGGGAGAATAGACAGTGATACAAACCCATCAATTTACATATTCCTATTCTTACTGTCTCTGACATTATATAATGCAAGGTTTTTTTATCCTTATTAAGTCATTGCATTACAAGTCCATTACTTAATGGTCCAGAAGTCTAACAGTTGCAACATTCCATATGTCCAGCAAGCTAGATGTCATCCTTCTGCCTGTACAAACCAGAAGATTACACTACCAACCAG
>NC_089743.1:19896197-19916197 GCF_040412425.1 Macrobrachium rosenbergii | reverse complement strand
AAAGTTACAATGGTATATATACAAAAAGCCACACCTTCATGTTTTTGTATATATACCATTGTAACTTTACACCTGTCCATATTCTACCAGTGAACAGTGGGCACAGAAACAAGTGCCCGAAATATATGGTGTCAATGTTTAAATAGTGTTTTATGGGCATTCTTATTTTCATATTACACTGTAGTATTACATATAAAAAGATATTATATATATATATATATATATATATATATATATATATATATATATATATATATATATATATATATATATATATATATATATATATATATATATATATATATATATGCATTCATTTCATCTTCCAATAAATAAACCATGCCTGCCTTATTATTCCGGTAAGTCGTTTTGGATTTAGCATGCTTACTGGATTAATCCAGGAAGTACAAAATATTATTCTTAGCATTACTAGACTCAGACACTTCAATTAAGTAATGAAATCCGAAAATTTGAGGTGCAAATGAATGTGTATACATATGTACATACATACAAAGATATATTTATCTATCTATTTATCTATCTCTATCTCTCTATTTGTATATATATTATATTTATATATTATATATATATATAATATCTATATATATATATATATATATATATATATATATATATATATATATATATATATATATATATATATATATATATATACATGGACAGTATATATTTATATATATATATATATATATATATATATAAATATATATTGTATTGTCCGTGTATCTTTGTATGTATGTACATACTTATACACCTTCAATGTCACCTCAAATTTTCGGATCAGTTACTTAATGAAGTGTCTGAGTCTAGTGATACTAAGAATAATATTTTGCAGTTCATGGAATAATGCAGTAAGCATGCTAAATCCAAAACGACTTCACGGAATAATATGGCAGGCATGGTTTATTTATTAGAAGATGACATGAATGCACATTGAGCGACACTTTTCTGGCATTTAGCGTCTGTTGTATGTCTTGTAAAGACCCTGTGTTTTTTTTATATCAACGTAATATTTTGCATTTTTGCTTTCGGAAATACAATATTTGTGGTAATTTTTCTCATGTGTGAAAAGTTCTAACTTCAGTGTACAGTACGATACTTGGAGTTCATTATTAAATTTACGCTTAAAGCAAAATTTTTTTGTTTTAATGGAAGTGTATCTTTTGTTCAACTGAAAATCACTTGCTCCAAAATTCAGAGGTGTTTGGGTGAATAAATGGAATTGCATACATGTATATACTGTATTTTAGGATAGATATTCAATACCGAAAATTGTTGTTAATCAGACGTATAAAACAGTTCCTTACATGAATTTTATTTCTTTCAGTGACTGACCATACTTCTTTGTTTCATTGTGTGAGCACGTATTCTGAAATTCTATGATCTGTGGTTAAAAGACGTTTTATTGAACTCGTGTGTGTAATACAGTACTGTATAGGAAATCATTTCATTTAACAACTTTATTCCCCACCAAAATTGTGATTTCAGCGAATATATGAACAATTTTTTCATACAAACTCATCAGTTGCATGAGTTCCCTTTTCCCAAACTAACTAAACCTCATAGCCCCATTTTTAAACTGCACGAAATATGAGATGATTTACTGATGGACACCTGGAACTCTAGGTGGTATACATTTCGTTAGATTCACAATTCTTCTGTGTGTTAGACAAATGACTGGGAGTCTTGGGACACATTCAAGACGGTCATTTTGGGCAAATATGTGACTGATGGGTCTGTATGGAAAAACTAGATAAGTGTTATCAAAACTCAATTTCAGCCCATCATGTGGGGCTGGTTTGAGGTCATTTATGTAAAAATGCACATGTTAGGAAAGTAGTAAATGAAAGCTTTCTGTGTAGCTTGTGAAAACGTAACTTATAAGAGCAGTTGCTTTACCCAGATGTTGGAATTGGCGCCTGCATGTGGACTAAATGATAGAGATAAATGTTAAGATGTTTCTTTTCGTATTTTAGTTTGATATTTGTAATAATATGAGAGTTTTACACATTACTTTATCTGCATCATTTGTCGATGGAGTTTATTACCAGAGACTAATCCTTAGTGCAAAAGGCATTAAGGTCAGTCAGTGTTATGATGATGAAATTGCCGTAACAAATAAATGTGTCGGCATATCTTGACAAATGTTTTCTTAAAGAAAATTGGAATTGGAATTTGAGCAAAATCCGACCAAAATTCTGAAATAAAGCATTAATTTTCTGTCATTATTGATACAGTAATGCCTTTCTGGTAAAGGACGAATGAGAGTGAGTTTCTTGCATTTTTTTTTTTTTTTTGAAGACAAACGTCCCCTCGCTTGCAGCAGCATTTTTCAGTTATGTAGTCTGCATTTAAATGTATCTTTTCATGTTTCAATTAACAGTTGTCATGTCACAATGTACACCTTATACTTCTGTATGCATCATCCCTTGGCTGCAAGCACTGGGGAGGGGCTTAGTGCATAATAAAGTGATAAGGTCAGCATTAATTTGAAATTTCAACATTTCATTCTCTTTAATATTAAATGAAAGGTCTTGATGAGTAGAATACGAAAAATATATGTATCATTCAAGGTACCAGTAAATCAGTATTTGTAAGATTACCTTCGCATAACACATTTTTGGAGTCAATCTAAAAAAAAACTTTCTTCACGTGGTGCACTGTAGGCATTACTTAAGGGTCTTTGCAGCGTCCCTTCGGTCCCTGCTGCAGCTGCAACTTCTCTCATTTCTTTTACATTACCTCCGTTCATATTCTCTTTCTTCCACCTGACTCTCCACCCTCTCTAAAAATTGTATCCTAATGCAACTGCCAGGTTTTCCTCCTGTTACACCTTTCAAACCTTCCTACTGTCAATTTCTCTTACAGCGCTGAATGGCTTCATTGGTCCCAGTGCTTGGCCTTAGGCTTAAATTGTATATTCTGTTCCCTAAAAATTTTTTGTATGGCCCACTGAGATGATGAGTAGTGAATGTATACCCTGCAGTTATTGGGCTGGGGGAAGCTTTACAGCCAGTGTGGAGGAGGGCTAGACAGAAATTCATAATAATAATGATGATACTGATTTGGATAAGGAACCTAGCGTTTTCATTATTCAGGAACATTTCTAAGGGAATTCTGCAGTTTTGTATATTTATAGGGAACTGATGTTTTGATAGGTTTTTCCTCTGACTTAACTTTGTACATCAAAACGCTAACATGTGGGAATGTTTCTTTAGGGAGAATTCCAGCCGATGCTGAAATTGTTATGAACAATAAAGTAAATTTGTTTCGACTGCTCACCAACAAAGTCCAACAGAAGCGTGAATAAAGTTCTTACCTAATTTTGAGGAGAGAGAGAGAGAGGGAGAGAGTGTGTGTAGTGCTGGTGGTGGCGGAGGATTATTTCATTCACAGCAATTGCGAAAAAAGAATTTGGCTCTAGGATGTTGGGGAAATGCTTCGTTGGTTGCAATTTGATGTAGATGAAGGGTTTTGATGCTGGAATTCTCCGGTGCAATACCAGATGGCCGAAATGGGAAATGGAAAATGGGACACGTTGCCGCACTATTGGACGTTTTACGACCGACTCTAATCTCATTATTACATTTGTGCCAGTTTATTGGAGTCTTGTCACATCTGTCGTAATTATCCGTCTACCCGTTTTTCCTCTTCCGTAGGAGTTGTCGGCCATGAATGATCTCGTCTGCTGCTTCTGATATGAACAATCCGCAGTTGTTAAAATAATGATTGATTTTGGGTGTTCTCTTGTTTCCAGAGTTGTTCAAATATTAAGTTTTAGACATTAGTACTTCTGCTTAACGCTCTTTTAAGAAATATCATTGTTTTAAAAATCAGTTCCATAAGTTTTACCTTTTAAATTTTTGTGCAAGTTTCATTGAAAAGTAATCTTGTTTTAAGAATGTTTGTCACTTCCAGAGATGGGTATCGTTGTTCTACAGTGGGTTTTGAATAAGTATCTCTATTAAATAATTGTTTACATTAATTTCAGAAATAGGAATTGTTGCGGTTAAATTGTTATTCCTACTAACTTTTAGAAACTTCCTTGGGCAATTTCACGTTGTTTTCATTAGTTTCAACAACCAGTATCACACTCGTTACAGTTTTTTTTTTCAAAAGTACTCGCAGGTACTACTAATTGTCATAACATTTTGTATTATCTTTGTTATTAATGATTGCGTTTTCTTATTCATCAGTTTAGCCTCCTTGACGTACCGTTAAAGGAAAGCTCATATCTGCATGCCATTCATCATAGGCTTGTAGCTTTGTTGGGATAGTCGGTAGAGCTGCAGACTGTCACTCGATGGGCCGGAGTTCAATTCCCCGGCCGGCTGATGAAAAGTTAGAGGAATTTATTTCTGGTGATAGAAATTCGTTCCTCGCTATAATGTGGTTCGGATTCCACAATAAGCTGTAGGTCCCGTTGCTAAGTAACCAATTGGTTCTTAGCCACGTAAAATAAGTCTAATCCTTCGGGCCAGCCCTAGGAGAGCTGTTAACCAGCTCAGTGGTCTGGTAAAACTAAGGTATACTTAACTTTTGCTTGTGGGTGAACATCAGTCCTCTTGTGCTAACTTTTGTTTTGAGAACTAGGTTAAGTATACCTTAGTTTTACCAGACCACTGAGCTGATTAACAGCTCTCCTAGGGCTGGCCCGAAGGACTAGACTTATTTAACGTGGCTAAGAACCAATTGGTTACCTAGCAATGGGCCCTACAGCTTATTGTGGAATCCGAACCGCATTATAGCGAGAAATGAATTTCTGTCACCAGAAATAAGTTCCTCTAACTCTTCATTAGCTGGCCGGAGAGTCGAACTCAGGCCTAGCGAGTGCAAGGCCACAACTCTACCGACTCGCCCAAGGAAGAGCTCTTGAGAACTAGGTTACCCGTTACCGATTATATTAGGGAGTTGCAGGATCCAGAGGAGAGCTTATTATTTTATGGTCTATTTTAATGAAACAATACGTTCCAGCATATATTTTTCCTACTATTGATTTTTTTAATGAAAGCATTTATAGACAGGAATCATTAGAAACCTATTAATCAAACAAGTCGTTAATTTTGGGGTTTATTTACTTCATCTTGTTGGTCACTCGAGGTTGTGTGTATGGGGAGGGGAAAATTAAATTCTGTGGAGTCCTGACCACAGAATAATATTTTATCCCGTGCAGTCCTTGTGCAGATTTTCGTAATCGTACAATAAAATGTTCTCGAGTTTTCGCAGGAACTGAGGTTCTGTGCTGTTTGTGTTTTATTTTTGTAGCTGATGTTTGATTTGTATATATTTGTCATTGGAGAATTATGCTAGGAGTACCGTTCTGTGAATGTTTTTTTTACGTCATGTAATGAATTTCACGTCAAATGATTTATTCGTCACTGTATGTTTCAAGTCGTTATATGACATGTTTGGCACTTCATGTGTGCTTGTTGTGGTATGAACGCACAAATACTTAGTTAATTGTATGAAGTATAGACAGAAATAAGGTTACATTTATTGTTAGAGCTGCTGATAAGCTCTGATGAAAAAAATATTTCCTCAGGATTTACACTAGCGCACGAATTTATAGGATAGTTTCGTCATTTTAGTGTTTTCTGAATGTGAATGGTATGAATAATTATGGGATACTACATTTAGTTTTTATTAGTAGTGTATTTTTTAAAAAATTTAGTTAGTGTTTTATTGTATATTTTACACATAGGCTATATAGATATATTACTTTTATTGTCGTTGCACATTGTTATTAAAAGCCTACTTAATAAAGAAAAATTGTTGATTCCTCAGAGGTTGAAATGGTTTATTCTCACATAGCATAGCTTCGTTCAAGTTGACTTTTGTTAATTGTCATATGCACCCAGAGTAATATTCTCCATGGATCCACTAAATATTTTTCAAATGATTGGAAGAATTCGTGTTTATTCGTCTGTAAGGTATTTTAACTGTAAACATATTGAGCTTGGTTATAAGCGAAGAACTGAAACTTATGAAAACTAGCCATACGTAACAATTCAGAAATAAACTGAGATGCAAGGTGTGTATATCTACTTATATATACGAGTATTATATATATATATATATATATATATATATATATATATATATATTATAATATATATATATATATACGATATTATATATATATATATATATATATATATATATATATATATATATATATATATATATATATATATTATATTAAATATATATTATAAAATGTGTAAAATATTTAATAATCAAGAACTAAAAATGTTTAAAAATATGCTACTTATTAAAGAAATTATATATATATATATATATATATATATATATATATATATATATATATATATATATATATATATATATATATATATATATATATATATATATATATTGTGTGTGTGTGTGGTTCCAGTAACATTGCAGTGTAGAATGGAGGCAGGAAGGAAGTTGAAAAATGTAGTTGACGGGATTTATCAAAATTAATTTTGGTCGTGGTCCAGCTGTTGTGAAAAGTTTTACGTCCATAACTCATGTGACCTGTGTAAGCTCTCTCTCTCTCTCTCTCTCTCTCTCTCTCTCTCTCTCTCTCTCTCTCTCTCTCTCTCTCTCTCTGGCGCGCGACTGCGCACACTCACTCACCGAATCACTCACAATTTTTTTTTTTTTTTTTTTTTTACATCTTTCTGGTTCCGTGCCTTCATAATCTAACTTTAAATAATTTTACAATCAGAAAATCGGAAAGTTACGTTCACTGGTCCACAAAGCAAATGAATCATAGCATATAAGAAACGATCGGATGAAATTGGTTATTACTGTAAAGCAAAGTAGAAACAATAAACCAGTAACTGCAAACCTGACGGCCCTGTGTAGCGATGTAAAGAAAAATATTTCATCAGCAGTAACAGGGACTGCTGTCTATAAATTGTATAGGGAATAAATACAATTTGGAATGCATATGGACCAGCAACTAGCGCATCATAAGATTTATATATCTAGACGACGTTTTAAAGAACGGTCTGTAATGACGTTAATCCCTCCAAGTACTGTGCCACAAAAATTCAGATACCTTCCCAGTTGTTTATTAAGTTACTACATTACTCAGCTACTTTTTTTTTTCAAAAAGAAAAATGATATTCGCCTTCCCTTGTTTTTAAAGATTGTAGGGGAAATAAAGGGGGGAGGAGACAGAAGCAAGGTAAAGGTGACACACTGGCTTTTCTGACATCCCCCCTGGAAGTACATCTGTTTTCTTTTACAGTCGTACTCGCTTGGGTATTTACACAGACTGATAGGTTGTTGCTCTTGTTTTCGTCATACGGTGCTTTACTTGGGAGGGAAAAAATGTTCGCAGCACACCATCATTCCAAGGTGCAACTGTACTCTGACAAGTGGCCTCATTAGTGCAACTATAATCATGCCTGTCCTCAGGGAGGAGTGTAATTTTACTTCAAGAAGACGTAAATTCGCAATACCTTGAATGTTACTTAACAATGTTACTGAGATTAGAATATTCATTGTAGGTCAGGATGTGAACGGTACTAATAAATTGCTGTGCCTCAGTGTCACAGAGGATTGCTACGTGAATAGGCTTAATATCTTGTACTAAAAGATATGGAACCTGGTTGAATGAAGACTTGGAATTGATGCTTACCATGGTGGTTTGTTCTAGTCTTTGCTGTTCTTCTGACTCAGCTTTCCTGTGAGTACTTTTTGTATTCAGGTGGCGTGTAGGCTATGTAGATACACATGATAGCTATTATTAAGTCTTTTGCACATTTTGGGAAGGATAAGTGGTATCTGATTTGGCTAATACTACATGGATGGGGGAATACATATGGCTTAATTGCTACCAGCAGTTTCTAGTTTTGTGTTGTGTTGTGTGACAGAAGGAACATATCCTGTTTTCAAGCAGCCATTGAAGCACTACTTATTCGATTGGGCCACAAGCTTGTTTTGGTTTAGGGCTGATGGTGGTGGAGAGATGATCCATTTTTGTGACATGTATGTGCTGATATTTCTTTCCTTTCTTGTATATACTGTCATTTGTCAGGTCAAAGTAAAGAGAAGAATTTTTCTACAGTTAAAAGTTCCTTGACACTTTCAAAAGTTCATTTAGTGTGTCGTGTCCAGCCAGTGATCATAAAGAAGAGAAATCTTCCCAAGGATTTTGACTTTTGAGTCTCATTCTTACGAGCTGAATTTATGGAATTTCTTGTTAATATCCCTGGAGTAGAAGTTTGAATGCCTGCAATATTTATGAATTAACATTATTGATCTTCATATGATATGATGTTTTCTTGTAGAATTTCTTGGTGGCTTCTCAAGGGAGGAGCGGAAGTGTCATCCACTTGAATTTGGCACTCACCAGTATGTCATAGGCATTTCAGTGGCTTGGAAAAAGGTACCAGACTTTCCATCCATGTAGACTGTCAAGCCCTGTGGTAAGCCTAATTGAGGATGTATAGTGTAATTTACTTATTTTAGGTTCACAATCCATTTTCTTCAGTAAGCTCAAATTCAAGATCTTGTTAGAAGTTAGGTGTATTGGCAAAATATTGTATCAGTCTGGTTGCCGGGTGTTCTTATACTAGGCTAGACGGTTTCATGAAGTTCAGTACTTCATTTTATGAAATAGTTCATTCTCTTTAAGACCCAAAAGCAAAGGGCTTATTGGTTATACAAGAAACCAAGTTGGTATGCAATATCTGCCTTAGTGATCCATTTTTCTGTCTGTTTGTGCTAATTCAAGCTAATTAATGGTTATGTTATCTCTTTTCAGTAACTTTAACTTATTTGCAAGATACTAGAATGGTTCACCTAAACTCTATTAGTTATAAAATTTAGTTGCAAATTGTACTGATTCCAAAAGTGAATGATAGTTTGTATTATATGTGATTTATGGTTCTAGTAATATTGCAGTTTATAGAATTGAGGCAGGAAGGAGGCTGCAAATGGTAGTTAGTAATCAAAAAATGAATTTGGTACCAGGTGTCTTGGCAGTGCAAAAAGCTGCACTTCCTTTACTAATGCGACCTGTGTAACAATAGGCTATGGTACATTAGTACACAAAATTAAAGTTAACGGTGCATTAGCTATATTTAAGCACGGATTTTGAGGAACACAAAATTTTCTTACTCATATTCCTGTTCAGGGAATTTCTTACGTCTTTTAATTAAACTCATTACTTCATTTAGAAACATAAATGCCATACTCTGTCAAGGGAGACACGACTTCTATTGCAATTTGCCGAGTTTTAAAACCTGCTGAAAACAGCAGAAAATTAGAGACTTCAGCACCTAATAACAAAGTACATTTCTCACTAGATTCTTTGATCAGTATGTTTCTATTATTGCTTTTATCATTTGCTAAATTATTCAAGTTTATACTTGCTCTTAACTTGTTTTATATGACTTACATTTTTCCCTGAAATTTTCAGTGCATCTGATCTGCAGAAGCATCAACCTCAACTATTACTTAACATTTTTCAGTTTTCAAATTTGAACTGTTAAGGGCAAAAAAATGAGCACAATTCAAGCGTATAACATGTGTTCTTTAAGTATGCAGCTAAATGATAGGCAAATGACATTAATAATTACTAGCGATGGATCACAATGATAGCATGAATAACAGAAGGAGAATGAAAAGAGGAGGGAGATTGAAATGTAGAAATTATGCAATTTACATACCTAGCAAGAATGACATAAAAGATAACTCATATTTCTGAATTAAATTTACTCAAAGGTAACTTAACAGACTAATAGATAATAAAATAAGTAAATAGTGAATCCATTAATGAAACATACGGGATAAATTCTATAAAAACGGTCCCATCGTAAAACCCAGAGTTAAGTGACAAAATTAGAACCATCAGTCAATATGATGACTCAAAATTCAATTGCGACACAATCGTGAGTGTCGCTGCTGGTGGTCCTTGGGCTTCTTTGAATCAACGGTTTGATTACATTTTCATGTTTTCGTTTTAGATCGTGGCCTACGCTCCCCTTCATCTTCCCCTAGCAGTAATGTAGTAGTGTATATTGCGATTCTGGTGGTATTGAGGATTCAAAATGCCTTGTGCCCAAGATTATTTCATATTGTCTGAGATTATTTCATATTGTCTGCCAGTTTAGTGAATAGTGTAAATATAACGAAAGGATAGTAATTTGAAAACATTATTAAATATAGCGACATTTCCAGTGAAGACGTATAATTTAGGGGGTTAGCAATTTGAAGAATACTCTCCAGATCTCTTAAAAACATTCACTGCGGCCATAAATTAAATAAAAGGGATAAACACATACAAGTCTGGTACACTGGTAATCTTAAACAAGCGTGGTTATATAAAAAAAAATAATTGAAAATATATATAAAGGTAAATAAATAAATAACCCTGTATTACGGTGAATAATAATAATTTCAACAGAAAGGAAGGACTCATTATTATTATTATTATTATTATTATTATTATTATTATTATTATTATTATTATTATTATTATTATTATTATTATTATTAGTCAGTAGATGAAACCTATTCATGCGGAACCAGCCCACAGGGGCCATTGACTTGAAATTCAAGCTTCCAAAGAATATGTTGTTCATTAGGAAGAAGTAAGAGGAAGTAAAGGAAAATACAGAAAGAAGAGATCCCACTTATTAAAGAAAGAAAAAATAAAAAAATAGATAAATAGATAAAAAATGTATTGAAATGCAAGGAGAATAGTATTAGGGTAGTAATGCAATGCATTTTCGCTTGAACGTCTGAAGTTCCAACTGCACGACATCCTCTGGGAGGCTGCTCCACGGTCCAATGATGTGAGGAATGAAAGACCTGGAACTGAGAAGTTCCACAGCAAGGCACATCTACCGAATATTAAATTAAATTTTGATTCAGAAGTGTTGTGTGGATTCACCTTTACCACATGTTTATGGACTGATCAAAACATACTAATTTTTCTAATGCGCTCTATTTGTTCTGCTTCATACAATTTATCGGCATGTCTTGTTGATATTGTTAATAGATTGACAAGTATTTCAAGTTACATAAAGAATAGATATAATGTAATAAATTAATAAAGTGAAGATTAATAGGATTTCAAGCTTATAAGGTTCGGTGTAGTATCTATATTCACAGAGGTACATGTCGATGATAGGCTAGAATTTTCATATGTAAAGCTTACCCAGTTTACCAGGTAGGTGGCTGTAACATTTACCACGACCACCCTTTTGGTATTCATTGAACCATATGAAAAAGTTTGCTAGTATGAATTCAGCAGCTGAGATTACTCTTAAAAATTCTGCTATGGTCATGAGAAGTTCTGCGTCAAAAGAATGGAAAAATCTTCACATGAAACTTTTTAGAGTAGAATATTAAGCAACACCTTCCAGAAAATGAAACAGCGTAAATGTGTTTGCATCATAAGTATTTGGTATATTAAATGATTCCGTAACACTTACTGTGGAAGTGGAAAATGATTGTAGCGTACCTTTTGCATTGCCGTACGCTCAGAGGTAACAAAGGTAAAACAATACTCTGTGCAAAAATTAACCAATGTTTCTGCGGATGTGCATTTTTACTTGCTATAGCAATAAATTAGAAAAAAAGTATTCACTTGGTGATTTTAGTATGATTGTGTACATAGCCCTGAATATATAGAAAGTAAAATGGATGTTGTTAGCAAAATTGGAAAAAATTCGAATATTCTGATGCCGTATTAATGGAGACATTGAGAACGGTAAAAAAAAATTACCAGATACGGAAAACATTCCTGTACTGTCAAATAGCAGTAATTTTAAAGATGTTCTCCATTTTCTTAAAAACTTAGTGCTAGTGTGAAATTCAAGAATAAATACAATGTTATTGGTTAGACAGAAAATTATTTGTGTTAGTGTGAAATTTAAGAATAAATACAATGTTATTGGTTAGACAGAAAATTATTTGTGTTAGTGTGAAATTTAAGAATAAATACAATGTTATTGGTTAGACAGAAAATTATTTGTGTTAGTGTGAAATTCAAGAATAAATACAATGTTATTGGTTAGACAGAAAATTATTTGTGTTAGTGTGAAATTTAAGAATAAATACAATGTTATTGGTTAGACAGAAAATTATTTGTGTTAGTGTGAAATTTAAGAATAAATACAATGTTATTGGTTAGACAGAAAATTATTTGTGTTAGTGTGAAATTTAAGAATAAATACAGTGTTATTGGTTAGACAAAATTATTTGTGTTGGTGTGATATTTAAGTATAAATACAATGTTATTAGTTAGACAGAAAATTATTTGTGTTAGTGTGAAATTTAAGAATAAATACAATGTTATTGGTTAGACAGAAAATTATTAAAGAAGAGAGAATTGAAGTGGATGAAAAAATATGAAAGAGATGCATAGATTAACAATCCACTTTTCCTTTATGCTAGGGAAAGCAATTATGCCATTAACTGGACAGCGGCTAAATAGTTGATTTATTTTATTATGTTGGAAGGTAATATAATTGAGCGTAGTTACGTAAAAATTTTTGATAACTGTACAAGAATCATTAGTTCAGAATATTATAATTATGTAAAATGTTCAGGTTTTAGGGAATGAAGTTAGTATGTAAATTTTTGCTACATGTTTTGTATACCAGTCGAATTGAAGATGTTTAACTAGAAAAAACCTGTCAAAAAATTTTTCCCCATGTGGTAAACTGAGTTTTATCAGATGTTCTTATGACTTCTAGATATCTGGGTGGTCAAAGTTACTGTCTATCGTTGTTTCCAAACCAGGCAACGGTTCGAATCCTGCCAGTGATGGAGCACTTAGCATTTGTAATTCCCCTTGAGTGAAAGTCATTCCAAAGCATAGTGAACTGGATATTAAATGGTATTTGTGGTTAACTGTATGTGAATATAAAAGTCATGGTTAATAGGAGATATATACACATTCATACACACACACACACACACACACACACACACACACACACACACACATATATATATATATATATATATATATATATATATATATATATATATATATATATATATATATATATATATATATATATATATAGATAGTACTGTATATTGTTACGAGGGCGATCTCACGCACAAATTTTTAGTTATGCTACCTGCATGGATGAAGAGAGGGGAAACTCAAGAAAGCAGGGAACAAATACTAAAATGGGTTCAGTGATCACCCTCCGCTCAGCATATGGGAGGGGACCGTGTCTGGGAGCTCCTTGTCAAAAACACTTACCTTGATCAGAAGGATTCACTCAGTTCCATATTCTGAGAAGTATACACTAGAAAAGCTTTCACATGCATCTTCTAGGTATGTTACCTCGTTTACTCACTTTAGGCAGGACCAGTTATCTTTACTCTTGAACTTTTTTTTTTACCATGAAGAACCACAAGGACTTGAAACAGTGTTGCTGGATTTACACTTAGAATTATTTATTAATGAAAATTCACAAAGGGAATAAATATTAATAAAAATAACTTCAAAAGAGCAAATATCACACCAATGAAACAAAAGAGATACTACTAATACAGTAAGCACATCAAAGAGAAAATGAAATAAATAAAACAGAACACACAAAGTTCTCTTCAAAAATGAAAAATGAAATGAATAGAACTCAGTAAAACACAGTTGTATTGCAAATGGTAACCAGAATTAAGAAAAATTCTTATCACTACAGAGTTACCCTGAGAGAAAACATTGGACACTGAATGGTAATGTTACTGCATCAAAAAATCACAAACATTAAAATATTAAAACTACTACTAAGGGATTCAGAGCTGATGAAACAGTTTTTCGGCAACACTTTTTTATCAAAGCATCCGATAGAGGTGAAAGTTTGCAAGCGTATATTTTATAACCCTGCCTACTTTTTGCAAGTATTATTTAGTACCTCCATTCAATAGTTCAGGTACTTATCAGAGTAAAAGTGTATTTCCTATGCCAGAGCCATCAGAATCGCAGGTAAGAGTTTTGAACACAATAGTGACGTTAACCTATGACGTCTTGATCGTCCACCCACAGTGAAGACAAGTTTTCATATGGGGAAAACGTCTCTTCACTGTGACTCTGCCCACTTGCCAATAACACATTCACTAACTGATATTACCAAGGCCAAAAGAAAGAGAGGGTCTGCTCACTTCCCCCCAGATCCCCCATGTAGGCAAAGCTTTGTCTGCTTTTTGTGCGCCTTCTTTATTGCGCCAGTCCACACATCTTGGTTGTTTACACAGATCCCGATGAAATTGAGTTAAACCAGTCATTAATTAATACCTCTCAGTGAAGAAATGTGGCTTTGGTATGCCTTCCTCGTGTCTCCACACTGAGCGGGCACTGCCTGACGGGCAAACACTGTTCCCATAACCTGTTCTACTATACTGACCGACGGAGTATGGAGCCAGAACGATGCGATTGTCTGGTAACACTGCTTCAGAAGTGAGAGAAAATATAAACAGCTGGAAGTGCCCGTCGGGCATCCCCGCTAGTGTGGACAGGCCATTAAGATACGTCATCGCCTACGTAGTTACCACAGGTGGGAGGCGACTCCACCCAGTTAGGTAGACCTTATCTCTCATGGGCCTGGATATTAGTACCCATCCTAGGCTTCAGTGATATCAATGATGGCAAACAGGATTTGTCATCGTCCCCTTGATTGCATTATCATTCTCAATAATTTTATTATTATTATTATTATTATTATTATTATTATTATTATTATTTTATTTTGTGGAGATTTTTATCGTAACTTCCAAAACAGTTGTTGGGACCAAGTTGTTGGCTTGGAATTCTTCGGTTTTCTTGATATTCGTATTGTTTCTAACTTACCAATAATTTAATGTATGTAATTCATCCACATAATGAATCAGTCTATAGCTCGTTTGTTAGATCTACATCTATTCAGGCCGGGAATACAAAAAGACCATCCGTTTTGTTTTACCTCAGGTTTCGACACTATAGCCTTTTATTTGCAGCAAGTCAGGAACGGTCACTAGAAGTAGAATTCAAATGAAAAGCAGTGATACCTTAATTCCCTCAATTGCTAGATGTGTAAAGGTCAACGCCATTGTTTTATTTCAGTTAATGTAACTCATTGCTAATTTTCTTTTTTCTTTTTTATCTATATCATACAGCACCCTAAACAGCGCTCGTATACTCGCTGCAATAAAAGATAATGGTAGGAATCAGGATTTTGAGGGCAAGCTATTATTTACTTACCTAATGTCAGTCAAATGTGACATTTATATTGACATTCATGGAAAGGAAAATATATTGGAATCAGTTTGAATGAGGAAGATGTTGTTGTAATCATTGTGTTTTAATGAATATGTTTTAGATATACAGTACAAATAAAACGTCTAACATTATACATAATTTATTTACAAAATGTCTTCATCGTCACTCTAGAGAAGAAGTCATCATCCCCGTCCTCATCGTCGCTAGCAATGCCAATGATAACTGGTTCCACGCTAACAGGGATATTGTCTAACAGCTCCTGCCCACACTTCTGGGGTGGTCAGTTAACTATTACCCACTATAGAAATAATTACTTATTCACGCTATAGTACAGTATATCTTGCCACGGGTTTTCGCTTGTATACAAGTGGCAAGTTGTAGCACAAAGGTAGTCTTGCAACCACGGGTACAATTCCACATCCTGCTGGCTATTATCAAATTTGTTGAAGCCTAGACTGTGTAAGTATATCCATTCACCGCCTACCTGGTGGATGGTGGGAGCCTCATGACGTCATATTTACGTCACGAATTGTTTTAGGATCCTTGTCTGTAATTTTCTCGGTTACGGCATCGGCGACTTCATTTTACTCCATAAATATCAAAACTATCGAACGTAGGTACTAAAAATACTTGCAAAAATTAGGCAGGGTTATAAAATATACACTCGCCAACTTTCACCTTTATCCGATGCTTTGATGAAAAGTTGTTGCCGAAAAACCGTTTCATCGGCTCTGAATCCCTTAGTAGGTATCGTTAGTAACACTGTGGCTCCACAGGGTGAGACTGGGAATAGTTACTTAAGCAAATGCTAGATGACTATTTAAACAAGAGCAAAGTAATTCTCCATGTGGGCAAGAAAGCAGTCTATTTTGGGAATAAGTTACTGCTCTACATATTCATCAGGAAACAAGCAAAAGTTTTCTGGTCATGAGTCTTAGGGTTTTTTGCACAAATGTGGAATTATCATAAAATGTAAGCTGATGACTCGGAACACAAATAAGGGAAAAACCATCTGTTACTTTAAGTGATTTTTGCACACGGAATTATCATATCCCATTTCAAGCCATGTACAATCTATCCAGATAGGTTTAATTAAGCACACGACTTACACATAAGCAAATAGTACAGAAATCATAATAATGATGTAATGATGGTAGTAGTAATACTGATGAAGTTACTAATACCCAGAATGAAACTGTTTTAAGGTCACAGCTAATGAAAGAAACTTATGGTTTAATGTTCACACACAATCTCAACAAAATCTGTAAATGCTAGCAGTGTGAAAATGACATGCACAGAGTATATTCTAAACAAGAATAATGAAAGTATAACTGACACCATAGTTTGTCAAACACTGAGGACGCAAAGGTGTTCCCTGGTAGAAAAAGCAGCAAAGCCAAATCCATTTAGTCATTTATGTCTTTCCCTTAACGTTAATCCTTTGTTTATGGTTCTGCCCGATACCTGTCCTTTACTGTAGTCTCCGCTTTTGCTTTCCATACTGTCCTGTCAGTGACTGTCACAAAGGCAGTTCGAGCGTGATGGCTCTTTTAAGTGGATGCTTGGTTTAAGATTAAGCCAATAACGTAACATTGACCTCCTTAAATGCCCATAATCAGGTTTCCATTGAAAATATCGAAAGTCAAATGTATTTTTAATGTCAATTTTAAACTCATGGGTATATTTTGGAAAGCTTTCACTTGAGAAGCTCTTCTAGGCTCATACTTATAGAAGGAGATGTTTGACAACACGGGAATTCCTTATTTGTCCCATTCTAGCGATCTTAGAACGTTTTACAGACTATAGTACTCCAGTCACTTCTCTTTACATTTACTTGCTCCTTTCGATCCTTTACGCGTTCACTCAGTGAATTTTCAACATTGAATGATCTCACACAGAGTAAGTATCTGAATAATACTTCTGGACCATAAAGTAATAAACGAACTTTGTGGCTGTTTGGGTAATTTGACAGTAATGAACTGTGCCGACGATGACGGTTGGATAGGCTGTGATGGTCAATTGACATTTACTCCGAGGTGGAATTTTCAACATTAACACACTGGTTGACTCCAAAAGGATATGAAAGATTGTGGGAACACAAAAGTGAAAGTTCTTTTATTTTGGAGATCCGGATAAAGGTCCAATAACGTCTACTGAATTCCTGAACGATCATTATCCACTTTGTCATCTTTGGAATTGATTGACTCCTAACGTGTAGGTGTCAGTTAATCAGTACGAGCTGATCTGTTACAAAGCACATAGAGTAAATGCTATAGGTCATGCTCTGCAGAGCAAGAGTCCATGACAGGGCGAGTCCAGCATAATCTGAATTTACAAGCAGACGCGGTACAGTGAACCATATATATTACTGTCCAACTTGCGTAGATGCATGTAACTGCTGTGGAGGCTAGAATCTTTTTACCGATGTATACGTATTTATTACAAATCCCTAATATGTTCCACTAACCATACGAGTTAAAAAAAAAAAGTCGATAAACCCCTTTTCCTTTCTTTGGTTCATATTCCTCCCGAATTTAAATGAAAAAAAAATGACGGGTTGGCTTGGGGCCGGGGAAAGGGGTTGGGTGAATGAATTTTTGTGCTCTCCGTACAGTAATATTTCGTGGTAGCCTCATTTTTAACTGTTCCTTTCCTTCCAAACGCATCAGCACTGAAGAAAAACGTTTTGCTTACCGGAAGTTTTCTGTATAACCCTTAGGTATTTTCTCCCTATTTATTTGCGACTGTCAGTGAGTCCAAACGTTCAGTGACATATCCGTCTGAAAAGACCGTCTGTTGCAAAAGGACGTAGAATGTCCTTTCCCCAAAGAAGTTATTTATATCGGGTTTTCATATATATTGTAAGGTTTTTCTACCTATCAGATTTATGTTCATTGTATTTTTCTGTCCTTTCATCCGCCAAAGAAGTTTTCCCTTTAAAGCAATATAGAAACATGTTTGGTAGTTTTGGCATTTAAGCAATAGGAAGTAGTGGTGGTCTGTGCATAATGAACTGAGATAACGTGGATGGTACCGATTTGTGACTCCATGACAAGCCATAGGTCCATGTATTTGGTTAAAGGGTATTTTCTGTTACTGTCTTATTTAATTTAACGAGGATATATTTCTTTAACAAAACCATTGCATATGATTTTGTTAAACACTGATTGTTCTGCATATAAAAGCCAGACGTATACGTAGTTAAAGAGAAGAGGGGGGCGGGATGATCATAAGTTTGTTAAGAGAAAGCGAATATTCATAGCAAGAAAAGAAGATTGTAACCACATTTAGTGTTTTTCATTTTTTAAATTTTTATTTTAAGGCTTTAGTTTTCGCCTGAAAGTAACGGCGAAGTAAGTGCAATTGAGTCTTATTATAGAAAGTAATTTGGTAATTACTCTCTTTACCTGCTCGCGTAGTGCCTTCACTAATTGTAGTGTGGTTGTCGTATATACTTTTTTTTATGCCCAGGCGTAGTAGTATTAGCACTGAATACAACAAAAGTCCAACCAGTGTTTAATGATTTAGGGTCATCATGTTTTAATAAGATTTTTTTTACCTTTGGGAAAGAACAAGTTTTAAGTTCACATCTGTTGTGTTTTGTATGTGTATAATATAATGATGAATGTGGGAGACCCACGCGACGTCATGCATTGTTCATAATTAATATTAATTGCTCCCGACAGCTCAGTATTTAATGCCTTTTATTATTCTCTAAATTTCTTCAAACTTCCCTGGTATTTTAGGGTGTAAAGGCTTTAGGGACGTTCAGTATGTAAGACTGTTTATCAGTGACTGTATTCAGTATTTTCTTTTTTACGTTACTTCATATCAGGTCACGTGTGTGTCTTCATGTATCCAGTTAAAGTTTTCCTCTGATTGTCTCTATTTTATTCATAAGTTGTAAATGATTGACACGAATCCTAGAAAGCTTTCTTTGTGTTTTGCGAAATAAAGAAAGCTTTGCAATAGGGAGGTAACGGCGAAGAGTTGAACTCTAAAATGGAACAAACTGTGTGAAGAGATTTTAGACCTCTTGAGTACATTTTTATCAACTTTGGTTTGTTCTTCAATTGTACAAGAAAATCACAAAGGTAAGAGACATAGGTTTGATATTTTGTGCCTGAGTTTAGAGAGTAAGATAAAGTTATATAATGTTTCAGTAATTGTAGAAAAATCATGAACTTAAATTTCTAGAGATGTGTGGGGTAGATGTGTCCCTAAAAGGAAATGCTGTTCTAAACTAAATGACAGCTTATTAAGGTAATTCTTGACGATTTTTAAGATTAATGTCAACTATTCTGTGTACCGCATGAAGGATCTCAATCTTGCATGCAATCCGGGCTTTTCAAGAAGACCCATCATTTATAACGTTACTATATATAGCAATGAGGTTTACACTTGCTTTATCACACGGAATCGCATGACCTCTTGGTGCGCCAGTGTTGTTGCTTATCTTGTTTATTTTTGTGACACATTTTTTTTACCCATAAGTCTTTCCTTACAGTTGGCAACCTTTTTGGTGTTATGTATTGCAGTTTTAAATATCAGGGCCACCGTTCATTATCCTTGAAATATAGACAGCGTTTTCCATCACTAAAAGCGTTCAGTATGCTTACATATCGTACACAACACACACATATATATAATTAACTTTATCACTTACACAATTGTTCTGTGCAGTGATACAATTACTAACAGGACCTCATTCAAAATTGGATGGTATCTAGTGGAGATGTTTAACAGGAAAAGTTAC
>NC_089743.1:19826197-19891197 GCF_040412425.1 Macrobrachium rosenbergii | reverse complement strand
TGACCAAATGAAACGCCATATAATGAATCATATGTCTAGATGCTAAACTTTATATAATAATCATTTTAAGAAAGATATGGGTTACCACAATTACCCAGTGGAGTGGGAGCTAGCTTCAATTTTAGCATTTTCAAAACCTAGGAATAACAAGTATTTACCATCCAGATTATGGAAAAGATGGCCATTGCTAGACTGTGTGGGTGCTGGAAAAGAGGTGCAGTATTGTATCAGCAGCACTGAGGTTTTTGCAGAATGCACACTACTGTCGGCCTAACAATTCTTCTTAAGTCAACTATATGTTTGTCATTTTCATCCAAGCAGTATCAAGTGACAATATTTTTTTGAAATTTAAGAGGTACATGACACTGTTTGGAGGCACGACTTTCTTCAAACAGTATATGACTCACGATAAGAAGTGAGTTGCCATTATTCTTTTAGGCTTTTTACCCCTTCAGTTTTTTCTGGTAAGAGTAGGTAATACACTCGGAAAGTAAATGCCAAAAGGAGGAGCTCCACAGAGTAGTGTTCTCAGTGATAATGTATTTGCTCTGGCATTCATTGGTATTAACACTCGTACTCCTAGTGACATGTGTATACTTTGTGGATGATTTTTGAATTTCATTAAAAGACCAAGAATGTCCATTGTTGAAAGACGACTTAAACTTGCATTAGACAGAATACCTAAGTGGCAGATTTAAAGGGTTTCAAAGTTCTCAATTAGTAAAAGAGTTGCCAATTATTGTTGCCATATTCATAGGCTACATCTAGACCCAGACATTCCTTTTAAAGCTCAAAGAATTGGTAAGTTTCATTATACTTATATCAGGCTTGTCCCCTGGATCATGGCTGGGTAGGTCCCCAACGTTTTTCTGAGGAGATGAGATTTCATTTTTATATCTGTTGAAGTTCCACTCGGAGCTGCTTTGGCAGCTGTGATTTCTTTCAAGATTCTCGTATTTTCTCTATAGGTTGTAATAGTGTTACTTGGTCACCTTCCTTATTCTTGTTGTTTTCAATCCTTCTAGATATTATGCAAGTGGTTAACTGTTTATTTATTGACCTTCTTCACCAAACTATTGGGGAAGCTTTACAACAAATAGCTGGGTTGCTCTCTTGAGTTCCTTGTAGGAAGCATCCTGGCTGCTGCAGTGGTAAGCATCAGTGGTTGACTGCAGGTAGTGAAGAATTTGGAGTTGTTGGGTTGGAGCAGCATTCATTGAAATAGCTCACGTGTGGCCTTTGAAGTATGTTGCCGCAATGTTTATCTCTCGTCGTTGTCGACTCATTGGTAACAGCTGCCAGCAGAGGGCCCTTGTCACTGAAATCTTCCATCATACATATATATATATATGTATATATATATATATATATATATATATATATATATATATATATATATATATATATATATATATATATATATATATATATATATATATACAGTATACAGTCTCGAAGGCGAAGGAAAGGGCACCATTATTACAATACGTTTATTATGCCGACGTTTCACGACAATTGCTATAGTCGCATCTTCAAGGCTGCAATGATTAAAAACTTCTTACAAAAAATCACATTAAAACATCGATATATAAATTATAAAACAAAATAAAAACGGGGGAATAGGCACAGGACATACCTAAACCGTAGCAGTAACAAGACTAAAACAAAAGAACACAGGAAGAGCAAGAAAGGACGAGAGAAGAAAAACATAAACAAAAGGTTAAGCAATGAACAATAGAACAGAGGTTGTTTGAGTATTTAGTGTTGGGACCGTCTTCTTTATAATAATAGATTCTAATATATTGAGGTCATTTTCATTTTGGGCTTGTCCTATTATAGAAAAATCTTTATAATTAATCAGTTTTGTTTTACAAGATTACATTTTTACAAGATTTCTTATATTTGAGAATCTATGCGAATCCGTAGTAGCCTCTTCGTGCATCCGACGTAAATCCCACGATCACATCCTGGGCAAACATATTTATAAACGATGTTCGAAGACAAGAGATGGCTAAGACGATCCTTGAATTTAAATATCGATCCGATAGGGCGTGGATTCTTGGGTATCAGTTTCAGGTCTACAGCTGCGAACTTTCTTTGAAATATGGCAAGAAATTTCTTCCTAAAGGTGTTGTCATTTAGGTAGGGGAAATTTGCATACATTTTCATTTTCGGTACCGTGCTGTTGCGATGGTTTAGGTATGTCCTGTGCCTATTCCCCCAGTTTTTATTTTGTTTTATAATTTATATATCGATGTTTTAATGTGATTTTTTGTAAGAAGTTTTTAATCATTGCAGCCTTGAAAATGCGACTATAGCAATTGTCGTGAAACGTCGGCATAATAAACGTATTGTAATAATGGTGCCCTTTCCCTTCGCCTTCGAGACTGTATCCTGAGTCGAGACTCACCCTACTTGGATATATGTGTACACACACACACACACACATATATATATATATATATATATATATATATATATATATAAATATATAAATATGTATATATATATATATATATATATATATATATATATATATATATATATATATATATATGTTAAGTTTTCTTTCTTGATGATTTTTTTTTTTTTGTGCATGTAACCATGTAAAGTGAACCCATGTATCCTGAGAGCCAACTATGTGTGTATGTGTATTATATGTATATATATATATATATATATATATATATATATATATATATATATACACATATATACATATATATAAACACACATAGTTGGCTCTCAGCATACATGGGTTCACTTTTTGCATGGTTACACGCACAAAAAAAAAATCATCAAGAAAGAAAACTTGAACAAATTTCAGATTGCATTCACCATACCAACAAGCAAAAACATGATCAAAACAGTGTCAGGCGGCAACGCTACAGCATACCCATTTCACTACTGTAAGTATGTTAGGTTTTCATGTTGAGAGAGAGAGAGAGAGAGAGAGAGAGAGAGAGAGAACGAGAACGAGAACCATTCCATACTGTGTTAAGAAACTTTCCAACATAACCTGTAGCGTACTGTGCATACGCACACTTTCCCCTCTCTCCCCTATCATGTCTCATTTTTTATTTGTTGGTGTTTTGTCATAATTTTCACTGCATAAAATGATGAAAACAATAAAAATGATAATGCTAGATCATCGCCTCCAGTTCATTCTGATGCAAATTTAGCATTATGTGCTGTACATTAGGATACAAACGTAATCATAAATGGTTCACAAGTGAAACCTGGATCAAAACAAAGTGTCAGATTATGCTACAGCATTTCCATTACATTGCTGTAAGTATTAGGCTGTCATGAGAGAGAGAGAGAGAGAGAGAGAGAGAGAGAGAGAGAGAGAGAGAGAGAGAGAGAGAGAGTTATGTCCTCATTTTTTTTCACTACATAAAATGAAAACACAAATAGTGATGCTAGTTCATCATTCCCAGCTTAGGCTGATGCGGATTTAAGCACTACACTGTACAGTAAATTGTTCATTTACACTAAATTTTAAATGCTTAACAATCAATACTGTACTTTCTAAGAAATACTGTATCCATGATTTTTTTATTCTTTGCATAGTATAACCAATAATAGTTAATATAAGAGGTATAATGGGGTTTATATGAGCATAAATAGGTAGTTTTTATGGTTGGCGTTTGTGTAGCACTCTGATACATACGGGATTTATACAGTCTCAGGGATTCACAGGTGGTCTTGGAACATATTACCTGCATATACAGGGGGTCAGCTGTGCACACAGAAATCAAAATTTATAAGGTAATGGTTCGGAGTATTTTGATTAATGGACATTTGTCATGGTACAGTACAGTGACTTCGGATAATAAATTCTTAGCGTTTGAAAATAACCCGCCCAGAAGAATATTAGGAATTAATTAAAGGGATAGGATATCAAATAGCAGAATTAGAGAAGTAACGAGGTTGCAGCCGGTCAATGAGTATGTTAGTTTTTTTGTAAGCTGATAGGTAAGATGGGTGAGAGAAGAATGAGGGCAGTTAGCTAGTTAACCTTGGTAGGGAATAGTTTAGAAAGTTAAGTATTAGTAAGAGTAATGCAAAGTGTGGTTTGGCCACATTTTTATTTAGATAAAGGTACAATTTTTCTTACTATGGCCTTTTATTAACATGTTACAAAAATGATTTTGCACTATATTGACATAGTGAATTGTACAGATTGTATATTTTACATTTAATTTCTTAATATTATAATTCTGTTCACATAAAGTCGCAACTTTTTTTATTTTAACCTTAATAATAATTGTTATAATAATGATTTTGCAATATATTTACGTAGTAAATTATATAATTTATGTTTTTCACACGACATTTCTTAGTAGTATAATGGTTGAGGTTCATTACGATGTGTTGTTTGGGTAGTTTCCCTCTTCTGCTTCCGTTTCCTCCGTCAATTCTCCATTGTATTGGACTAGTTTACTCCATATTTTGGTTGCCAGTCTAAATATTCTCTGATTAATTGGTTCCACTTTGTATTTTTTGCGTATTTGTTCTATATTCAAATCGTCATCTTGATTGTTTCTCACTGCGGACCTTAGTATCTTATTTTGGAATTTTTTCAATGGGTATTGGTGGATATTCCATTATTGGTCTTATTAGGCTTTTATAGAAATGGATTTTAACATTTGTGTTCATATTCCTGAACCTTTTTTACATGTCTTGTGGATATTCCTCTTTGTCCGAATTGCGTTCCTAGTATTTTTGTGCTTTTCGTAAAATTCAGTGGTTGTTGATCTAACATTATTTGTCCAGGTTTGTATGCAGATACTGATACTAGTTCGAATTTAGATTTATCTGTTTTTATCTTCTACTTCTCTTCAAATTGATTTATTCATTCAATTTGGTCCGTTGTTTTTTGTGCTACTTGTCTTTTCAAGGTTGGGTCCCTTCTTTGTGTACGTTTTTTGGGTGTATAACTATTTGAGTTATACCATCTGCAAAGCATACATCAGTACAGTACTCTGATGTATATAAAATGAATAATATTGGACTTAGTATATATCCTTGTGGGACTCCTTAGTAACGGGAATGGATTTCTTACGTAATTTTGTGACTTAATTGCTGCTGTTTGATCTTTAATGAAGTTGCATAGTATTTTCTCAAAAATGCCTGGAAGGTTGAGATGTAATATTTTGTATTGAAATCCTTGTATCCATACTTTGTCAGATGCCTTGGTTATATCTCTACATACTAAGTTGCATGGATACTTTCTTCTTTGTGATAGTGCAATGTTTTCATATATTGTTGCTATTACAATTTGGGTTCCTCTTCCTTTTCTAAATCCATGTTGATTTTTATTGTGTAACTGATTACCTTCGAGGAACAACACTAACCTATTGCTAATTATTTTTTCCAATATTTTACCAGGTACTTCTAGTAATGATATTGGTCTATAATGGTCTATAATTCCTTACCTGACACGTATCTTTTCCTGGTTTGGGTATCAAAATCATTATTTCATTCTTTAATATAATTGGAAAATATCCCTTTGAGAGAGCCCAGTTGTATATCTCTTTTAATTTTTCAAATGCAATGTCTGGTAAATGTTGAATTATAACCTTTTTATTTCCACTTCTTCCTAGTGCCTTCTGTTTCAAATTTTTAATTATTGTTTTGAGATTTCCCATAACTCTGTTTTCATTGTTAGTGGACAGTCTTCATTCAGTCTGCTAATATCTGCTGCATGATGCGGATTTGTTCTATGTCTATGTTATTCCTTGAATTCATTAACTACTGCCTCATGTTGTTTGTCGAAATTTTGGTTATCCTCCTGCGTTTTGGAATATTTCCTGCCAGTAGGCCTTGTGCAATACTTCTTTCTTTTGGTCATCATATATTTTTTTCATTCATATGCTTTATGTAAGGTGATGCATTAGTTTTGCTTCCCATCAGTCTTGAAACGGAGCTCCAAAATTGTTTTGGATTATTGTACTGTATTTGTATATTTTTTATTAGGTCTTCCCAATTTTGAGGATATAATCTTGAGTTTTCTTGTGCTAACTGTTCTTGTAGTGATACATATCTTCTCATTAATGTGTTGTTCCAACCTGTTATAAGTACTGTATTTTGAATGTTGTTGTAGTGCGATTGTATTAGTTTTAACTTTTCACTATTAAGGGGGTGTGGAAGTTTAGTGTATTTAGTTATGGGAATATGATTTTTTATAGCTTCCACTATATTTTTATATCATTTTTCAAGTTCTTCGTCTACTGTTTCTTTTGTTATTTCTATCTTATTGAATTTATTGTTGGTTGTCTACTCAGTTTTCCTCCTATTTCATCTTTGAAGCTTTCCCAAATTGCTCTTTTTACATTTGGTTTTTCTAAGGATGGAATCATTATTGGATTTGTTGACAGTGTAATTATTATTGGAATATGATCGGAAGAGGTTGCTGGTCCTTTTTTAATGGCAATATTGGGATGGATTTTGTTATTTCGTAATATTATATCTGGCTTTTTCCTTTTCTGTTATTTGCTACGAAAGTATCAAAATCAGATCCTAAATGTATGATATACGTTTTATTTATTAATCTGACTCTTTCTTTACCTGTGTAATTAGATTGCCTATGTCCAAAATAGTTGGTGTCTGGCATTTAGATCCGCAATGAAATATGTTGGTTCTTTCCTGTTAATTAACTTCATTACATCTGGAAGTGGGAAATAATTTCTTCTTGGCGTTTTGTAAGCTGTAGCGACCACTATTGGTCCTTTGTTAGTTTGAGTGTGCTGCTAAAAAGTCGTTTTGGAAGTCGTCCATTATATTATTCTTGATTGCTATTGCTATCCCTGCAAAAGGTTCATCAACAAAGGTTTGCATGTATATATTATACCCAAACATTTTCATAGTTTCATTTCGTTTCATACCATGCTCATTGATTAATATTATGTCAGGGTCTTCTTCTCTATATATGTTATATAATTCAAATTTCTTTGTTTTCCAGGACTTCACGATATGTTAAATCATTTTAATTCTTCGTAGAGTTGAATCCATTCGAGTTACAGTGGTCTACTGATTATGTGTTATTTTTCTTTCATTTTTCAGTTTTCTGGTATTCCTGGCTACTGGCGTAGTATGTTTTGATGCTGAAGTTAATCCCTGTGGATTTTGCAAATTGGGAGAATTGAAGAAATTTGAGGTTTGTAGTGGGGCTTGTATTTCTTGTCTTAATTGATGCTGTGTTTCTTGCAAATTACTTATACGTCCTGAGGGAGGAATTGGTGAGTTTGAGTCCGAATTAGGTTCATTTCTGGGTATAAAGTCTTCATCTGATGAGTTGTCTTCTGAACTTTCTGCTGTGTTTTCTTCATACTGTGTACAATCTTGCATATCCTGTTGTATATCCTGAGTTGCTTGAAATTCTTCTGCTTTGTTTGTACGGTTTTCTTGTTGGTAAATTGTTATCTGCTAATATGCTGTTTATTACTGAGGGATAGAATCCTTCTTGACGCAGCCCCAGTTTTATTGCTAAATTTATTATCCTAATTCTTGTCTCTTCTTGTATACTGCCTATATTTTTTGGACGTTATTTGCATTAGCCTGACAGTTTCTTGTATTAGTGGCTGTTACTTTAGTATAACTTATGCCGTTGTTTGTAATGGATGTTTCATATCTGTTCGTTCTGATCTCTTGCATATTTTCTTTATTAGATCCTTTCTCAATGGGCACTTCGCTGCTAAAATTCTATGTTGTTGATTGCAGTTAACACATTTCTGTGTATTTTCTTGACATTCTCTTTATGTATGATCATATGATGAGCATTCAGAGCATATTTTAAAGTTTTTATCTTTTGGACATTCCTTATACAGATGCTCATAAGAGTAGCATTTATAGCAAAATGACAATTTCACAAATATGTTCTGTTCAATATATTGACTTGGAATGTATTGGTAGGCTATAAAAAGGCCTCCTTCTGTGGGTCTCTTTGCCATCTTCGGTGTTTCAAACTTTATTTTCATGGTGTGGAGATTGTTCCGGAATTTTATCACATCATCTACTGTAGCCCAGTCATTTTTCCTCTTAGTGTTTTCTTTAAGGTCTTCTCCGTATTCTGCCGTTGTAACGTCCAGATGTTTTGCTACTATAGTTTTTATGGCATTATATTCAGGGGGTCTATCACTTCGAACTGTTCATTGAGCAAAAGAGTACTGTTTCCGGACTTTAGAATCTTTTCAGAGTCATCTTCGTGAACATGGACAAAGAATGCTGTGTTAGCGTGGGTTACTCCTTGGACTCTCGCCCTGATGGTGCCTATACAGGTCCATAGCTTGAGCCGTCCACTGGGTTCGTTGTGCAGCCTGGGACTGTTGTCTTGTATCTTGAAGTTTTGCCACAAAGAAGGGTGACACATAAACCTCACTATGCTGGCACTGAAAAAAATGCCAGAACGATGCCGATGACCTAGATATCGAGGAAAGATGTTAAAAACCTCGAAGTTTTGCCACAAAGAAGGGTGACACATAAACCTCACTATGCTGTCACTGAAAAAGAGGCCAGAACGATGCTGATGACCTAGATATGGAGGAAAGATGTTAAAAAACCTCACAGGCCACTTCCCTCGGATACTAGGCAGTCATGAAAAGACGTCTTACCTCTATGGATGATAGAGGCAGACTGATGTTAGGTTCTTACACTGGAAATGGCTAGGCCCTGTTTATAAAAGACAGGCAATAGTACGAGATATACCAGGGTGGGTTGGCTTTTGGTAGAAGTGGTGGAGGTAGGCCAAAGGAGATGTGGTTGAGGACAATGAGGCTGGAAGCGGGGGATGATTGTTGGAGAGATCTTGAGGAGTTAGCCCAGAACAGAATTTGGTGGCGTGAGTTCATTGAGGCCCTATGCATTCCCATGGGTGCCACAGGAAATTATATGTATATATATATACACATATGTATGTGTGTGTATATATATATTATATATATATATATATATATATATATATATATATATATATATATATATATATATATATATATATATATATATATAAATTTGAATGTTTGTATATTTGTCTGCTATAGATATCTGAACTGCTTGACAGACCCAGACAAAACTTGGCACGCTGCCCCTATTTGACCCCAGGTAGGTTATAATTCAAAATCAAACCCCCACGCCAGTGACAGGCATCAAACACAGGCAAATTGAATGAAATTTTTGTTTTTACCAATTCTGTTAGGTTTTTGTTCAAGTGCTTTATGGGTTAATGGTAATTTTTTGCCTGATCACTCCAGGTTTTCTTCCAGGCACTGTCAGACGTATGATTAACCTACAACAGTAAATCCTCTATAACATCAATTTTTTATCAGAATTTACGTGAATTTTAGTCATAATTTAAGGTAATTATTTATATATGATTGTTAATTGCGTCAATAAAATCAACGTTGAAAACCTGTATTAGTAATTTCTATAAGTAGATATCCACTTTCTGCAGCTGAGAACGACTTCTCCATCTGTGCATGTGTAGTAGCTGCTGGCTAAGCCTGATGTCCAAAATATACGGAAATATGTGAATTTCCTCATCAATTCGTTCGTTTCTTCTTCGTTTTTACCTTCGGAATTTGCTACAGCGACTGTTTCGTGACATTACAGTGATGTATTTCGTTTTAAAGTTAGTTTAAATGAAGTCTGAAATTAATTGTTGGGTAGTTTGGCAACACCACCACCACCATGCACACCAGCACTATCAACATTACACAACCACTTCCATCAAATGCTCTCTCTCTCTCTCTCTCTCTCTCTCTCTCTCTCTCTCTCTCTCTCTCTCTCTCTCTCTCTCAAACAATTTGGAGTGAAATCCGTAAGGTTTTTAAGTATATATTGTTTCCAGGGCAGTGTCTGGTTGGTCAGACATATGGTTAACCTGTAACAATAAATCCCCTATACCATCAATTTTTAATCAGAATTTATGATAATTATTAATATAATTGTTTATTACCCTGATAAAATCAACATTGAAAACTATATTGACAATTTCTATAATAGATCATTCAGACTTCAACCTACACTTTCCCTTAGAAATGCTAGAGGAAATTGAAACACATTCGTTAAATTAAACTTCATAGGAAACCAAAAACAGTTGCAGCTCTCTTTATGGTGTCTAAAATTATTGTCATGATGATTTAATATTTATACAGCCAACAGACATTGTATCTTAATAACTTATGGATATTCTGAAGCTATTTGTCAAGGTGACAACCTCCCATCTTGGTTTAATGTGATAACAGTTGCATACCAATCTTGAAAACGGGGTGATAATCAGGTGATTGAACGGTCCCTGTTTAATTGAAGTTGTGCGAATTCCCAAACCCCAGTTCATCCCCGTAGACCAACTGACATGTATTTCATTAGTTGTGGTTGTTTTTTCGTTATTGCTGTGAAATCATACTGTTAAATTCTGATCTGACTGAAAAGTAGAGAGAGAGAGAGAGAGAGAGAGAGAGTGTGTGCAGGGAGGAAGGCTAACGATAGCACAGGCTTTCGTTGATGGTGAGACAGTTCTTGTGTGATATTCGCATTTAGAGGGTATATATAATTCGTCAAAGGGTCCCCTATATAGTATCTACAACGATTCATCAGATATTCATTTCCACGAGCGAGTCTCCTCACCTACTAACCTTTCGGTATATGTGAATTTCTGTTCATTGCAGAAATCTGCATGACACTATCACCTTTTCCCCATGCAAAGAGTCTTATTTAATGAATTCAAGACAGAATTATTAATAACAGGAAAGGAAAGCATTTTCAATGGTAGTACACATGCCTTACATGACAAAACAATTCAAAGGAGATGCAGGAAAATTTTTCTGAGTCCTTCAAAGTTTTCTCTGGCAGCACCAGGTTGGTCAGCTAGTATATATATATATATATATATATATATATATATATATATATATATATATATATATATATATATATATTTTATGTTATGGGCCCACGCCCATCAAACATACACAAGTCTCTTAAAATACAAATAAAGTCACAAACGACCAAGTCCACAATAGGTGGAATGGCCGCAAAAGAGTGTACAGAGATGGAATCAAGGAGGATAAGTAAAAGCTGAAAATAAAACCTTAATATTTAATACAAACTTTTAGAAAGAAATGACCACTGAGCCTCTTACAAAATACATTAAATAAACACAAAATCAACCACACACTGAAAACATCGAATAACAAACACTCTTACACCAAATTAAGATAGAATATACAATTACACTTTAAAGAGAGGGCCCTGAAAGTAATAGAACGTCGAAAAGACAGAATAGCCTAACTTATTACACACTAAACCAAAAAAATATTAACTGCTTCTCTTAAGTGAGCTCAAAACGGTGGAAGTGGCCACCAAAGCCGTCAAATCACGGGTCGAGGAGAATAATATGTATTCTCTTGAGACCTTACCAAACGTAAGAGAGGTCCCCCTGGCAAGGAAATAACTGGACAAAGGGCGCAGACTGATGAAATAATCACTTTTACGTCGCAAGACAATCAACGGACACGGCCGTCCGAGGGGCAATCAAACCTTACCAGTTGGCAGAGAGGTCCCCTTGGCAGTTTTACTGGACCAAGGGCGTAGCCTGACGAATAAATCAATCTCCCAAAGGAGGACAGAAGCAGCAGCTGAAGAAAGGTATGTATTGCAATCCAGAGATAGTCCAATCATAAGGCAGGCCTACACAATGTCAAAGGTCCAGAAAACCACTCTCTCAGTCCTCGTGAGACAGCGCCGAATACAGCTCCGGATGAGAAGCCAAAACCAAACGTGAAAATGAAACAAGCTCATTGTAATTAAAACTATACAACAAGTCAGAAATGTCGGGGAGGAGGAAACAGGGTCATTACGTTCCAAAAGAATAATTACTGCCAAAGTGGCTTATTCAAAACAAATTAATTTACGTTAAATTAAACACATACTGACAATATATATATATATATATATATATATATATATATATATATATATATATATATATATATATATATATACACATACATACATACATACTGTATATCTGGCAGTTAGTTGACCATAACATGAGTGAAAAGGATGCATCTAGTAACCTCATCCCAAAAGACTTGCTAATAACCGGTGGGCATATCTGTGCCTTCTGGAGTAGGCCTCACGAAGGATAGAAAGTGTGAAACACGCGCTACTAAACAGGTTATGTGTATATATTTATATACAGTTTTTATTTTCAAAACATACAATATTGCCAGTAAGGCCCACAGTCGTTGAAATTATTTTTTGAGCTTTTGGAGGAGCAACTTCCTTCCATTTTGTAGAAAATTCTACCGATAACAGTTAAAATCACGGTAAAAAGGAAGTTATAAATAATCATAAAAATGGTAGCACAAGAAAAGCTAACGCGACCAAAAGTAACCAGTTGACATTAAATGATACTTTTATCTTGTTTTGAAAAAAAGTGGCTACAGTGCTTCAAAGTTAAATTTACATTATGACCATATTTTGAAAACTAAAGAGTATTTGGTTTGATTTGTTTGCTTTATTAAACCGCAGTAAAAGCCTGATCGAAAACACTGACGTATTTCAAAATGAACACAGTTTTGAATTAACAGAAATTCATTCATTTCTCTTTAAAATCACACATACATACATTAAGAATGTCACAATTTTGATGCAAGATTCATTTAAACTCCCTTTATTTTTCTCTGTATGACTTTTTTTTTATCTTGGATTATCAATACAAATTACGTGCTGGTTTTGTAGGCAGTGTCAGTATCTCTTCTAATATGACCTGTGGTAGTTGTTTTCACGCTTAGGTTACTCTGTATTTTTACCTTCTTAAGATTTATGAATGATAAAGTTTCCTAATGGTATCGTTTTTAAAAGACACTATTTGAGATATATACTGTAGATATTTCTTTGAACGATCCTTTTTGTTGTTCATATTTGGCAAAGAAATATTTACGGTGTTCAGATATTGTCTTTAAAATCCAGAATACTATCTTACCGGCAGAAATCCTTTTCTGTACAGCATTCCTTGAAAAATGGATCTGATAATCTTTTTGCAGGAGAAACAGTTGATTATGAAAGATGAAAAGTGGTCCACTTCGGTTCAGTGCAACAAAGTGATCACGGAATTAGTTTTATTAGTAAGACAAAAAATTCAAAAGCTAACCGTATTTTAAAACGTTAGCTGTTAGTTAAATCCCAGATAACAATAGTTCTGAATGTAATAATTTTAATATACATCACTTTATCTATAAATTACGCTGAACCGTATTTTGAAAAGACGTTAACTGTTGCTGTAATCAAGAAATATTTAAACCTTTTTCATTTGATAACAATCAGTTGCATTTGAATGTGGCCAAATTACTGTTCTCTGAACTTTTAATAAATATTAGCCAGTTTTGATAGGAATGTTATTTGTGTGAGTTGGATATTTATGAAACAGTCATGTTAACTGTTGATGTACTTCCAATTTTATTATTATTTATCCTTTTTTCATTTGACGGAGACTGTTACCAGTTGCATGTTCGCAAAGAGGAAGGGAAACTTTGTCTCTCATGAAAATTTAATAAATAGGTTTTTAAAAGCAAATGGATTTACAGACTGGTCATAAAAACATGTTTACTTTTCGGATACGGAAATGGTTGGGAAGATTAATTGTCGGGTATGATACATGAAACATACCACCGGGGTCTCACAGGGCAGCCGATCGAGACCACAGGTATATATATATCAAAATATATATATATATATATACAAAAATGGGAAGAAAAGACGTTAAAAGAAGAAGAAGAAGAAGAAGAGAGAGAGAGAGAGAGAGAGAGAGAGACGTCGTGATGGCTTAGTGGTATAATTCTCGGCTACCAGTCGAGAGGGCCGGGGTTCAAATCCCGCCGCTCACTGATGGCTTGGATTGCGCAACGGCAAAAATCCCGGCAGCCCGTCAACCTAGCAGTTCGAAAAAACCCGAGAGGTTCAGTCGGAGAATAGGTACCAGCCCGCGGGCTGGGCAGTTAAACAGTGGGCTTAGCGACACACTAGCCACGTGTCATAGGCATTGGGACCTGTCCCCCATTGGCTGTCGGCCTAATAAACAGATCAGCGCCTGCCCTATGAGCCTACAGAGGCCCAAGAGGACTTTAGCATTGGGACCTGTGCCCCATTGGCTGTCGGCCTAAGAAACAGGAGATCAGCGCCTGACCTATGACCCTGCAGAGACCCAGGAGGACTTTAACTTTTTATATATATACATGTGTGTGTGTATGTATCATTTCGCATGTGCAAAGAATCAAATATAAGACAGCCGGAATTTTTCCAAACTGGTATGGAGACTGCTGGACTGATTTAAGATTCAATCAGCCCAGATCTTTTTTTATTGAAAATTCGGTTTTAGACGCATATTGAATATAAACATATGGTTAATATTATTGTTAGGTATATGTTACAACATAATCTTTTGAAAGAGTAATTACAAGCTTATGCCCTAGATTAAACTTGTGTTAAAAATTGTCATACACGACCATTATTAAATTTGATGTGTAGGCAGTGCTGTTAGTGATATAAATCACAATATATGTAAAAGTAACCGTATCAAAGTATTTCTCTTGGGATTACAGATAAATGATTAATTTTGTTCAACATTTACTGTAGGATCAAAGAGATGGACACCTTTTAATTAGCATCAAAATAGTCAAAACTTTTTGTCCTGGCCATGAGTCAGGAGAGTTTGTTGATGGAAAAGCCACGTAAGTTTAGTATTGTGCTTATTTCTATTTATACAAATGTGATATGCAGATGATTTTTTGCCAAAATACAATATGAAAACTAGGCGGGGAAACTTTGCTGTAAGTTAGCCGTAGAAATATTATAGGTAAAAAGTAGATATGCGAAAAAATTGTTACATAAAAAATTGCAAGGATGATCAGCACGTAATTACATACCGTAGTCAAAAGAAATGGCAATAATAATTACGCGAATAATTCTAGAGATAATTCGATAAAACTGGGAAGATACATAGTTCATATTTGTATGATAACAGAAACTCTTTAAATGAAATCAAAGGTGACCTCTGGTTGAAAAGAAAAAAAAATCACAGTTGCTTATATATAGATGTTATCTACAGGTAATTGTTGTAATTTTAGAAACAACAGGATAATTTTAGGTGCAACAGAACCTAGTGTAGGAAGCCTGTTCATTTGTGTGACGTTTGATCGTAAGATGCCACAGGTTCCTCATTTCTGAGCACTGAAATTCCAGTATTTAGACCTTGATACCTTTCAGAGTATTAACCCAAACATTGCTGGAAAAAAAATATATCTTAGTTTAACCAGACCACTGAGCTGATTAACAGCTCTCCTAGGGCTGGCCCGAAGGATTAGATTTATTTTACGTGGCTAAGAACCAACTGGTTACCTAGCAACGGGACCTACAGCTTATTGTGGGATCCGAACCACATTATGACGAGAAATGAATTTCTATCACCAGAAATAAATTCCTCTAATTCTTCATTTGCCGGTAGGAGAGTCGAACGCTAGGCCAACAGCGTGCTAGGCGACAGCTCTACCCATCCCTCCAACGAAGAACTCAAACATTGCTGGGTGCAGACCATAAACAAAAGATCTAGAATTTTTATGACTATATATTTTGCTTTTAATATCAAGAGTATATTATATAAATATACTTTTTTAGGTGCTGGATAACTCATAAACATTAGTTCCTTTGTGATCTTTCCTCTTCCACAGCAGGGCAATTACTTCTCCACATCCCCACCCATTTTAAACATTTCCTTCACCCAGACATACCTCACGTATCCTTGTTAGTCACCCAATTATGCTGCCACCAAGATACTGTTGTATTTCCCTTGAAATCCCATCAACTCTGATTTCCCTCCGTTTTTGTACAACTATTGCCATCATTACACGTTCAGCAGACATTTCTGCGAGTATTCTCAAATTTATATCAAGCCATTGTACTATTGCATCACTTGAATCTGTCTAACATCTGTTCTCCACATTTCCTGACTAATGCAGATATTTCATGCATCAACGTAAACTGCCTACTCTTCAGTCAGGACCTCTCCATTTACATCTTTACTTTTAAGATGAGATGCATTTATCTGTTTAGTAATATTTACTGACACATTTTGATTGCTTCATTTCCATTTGAAACTACCCTTTTTACTTATCAGATTATGAACTTGTCTTTTCACTCTTTTCTGTATTCACTCATGATAGATTGTTTCTGACCAATTTTTTTTTTTTTTTACCTATCATAATGGATATTCATCTTTAGAAGCGGAATATTCCCAACAAACAAACCGTTTACAAAACACTGTTCCAAAGCTTTTCGTTCTCATTCACTCCAGGCATTCCTTGTAATTTAAACTGAATTCACATGGCTCATTTTTGTTTCGGAACTGAGCGGGAGTATCATCCAAGTGCCTGGGCTTTGGCGGTAAACACCAGACTTCCACTCCCCATACCATGTATAGCCACCCTTTCTTGCTCACCTAACCTAGCCAAGCAGATTTAGACTCGAATGCACTTTTTTTCCCCTCACACACTTAATTCTAGACAATTGCAGTTAAAAACGATGATTTGGTGATTTATGTATTTTTCTTTAATTTCTGGCATTGTACAAGGCGCTGGATTAAATTATTTTAAGTTTTCCCCTGTGCGTGTTATAGCTTAAGAATTTAGCGTACAGTGCAGTTTTAAGAGGTGCTGCAAATATTCTGACTTATTGTTCTCGTCTGAAGAATAATGTTTTGAGAATTCATTTACTTGATGTTGGAGGCAAAATACTGACGCCTTTTCCTCTTTTTATACACAAGATTTTAATATATTACTTTGAGTGTATTATACACAAATTGACCTCTTCGTTAATTTCTTATAGAGGGAAATAATCCATTTATCCTCTGGAACATTGTTCATCAATCTGCTGTCTTTTAGGAATGTTTTTCTGCCCTCTTGGATGATTTCCTTAAAAGTCCCGGTATTAACTTATCGTCAGTTCGAAGTCAGTTCCCGCTCAAGTGGCCCAAATTCCCATAAGTGTCCAATCACCGACGTCTTTAGATTGTCATTAGCCTCTTGGGCCTACTCAACTGCCCGGTTACGTGTCCAATTGGAGAGAGATAACCCTTCTTAGGAGACTATTAGTTTATATCAGGTGTGGTGATATAAAGAATTAGTGTATTCTTAATTTGCTCCACCATTTGCGTAGTTTAGAAATATGCACACATTCACACACACACATATATAATTACATTGTATGCATGCGAGAATTGTTTGTTTGGTGCGGCGCGTGCCTTTGTTGTGTTTTAAGAAATTGTTATTGAGATTTAGGCTTTGGATGTCCTCTTTATCAAATTGGAGCTCTTGAAATGTACAACAAATCAGACGATGAAAATATAGATTTTAGAATTTAAAAATGCAGCGTGAATACGGCACTAAAGGCTTTTATTTGCCTTTATTAGGGGAAAAGATTCTTTCTGGCCATGCAGAGCAAAGATTTTTTTTCATTGCGTTGTCAATTGTTAAGCTTCGTGACACTGTTGTTGTTCATTTTCGGCAAACTTTGAGTGAACTATTGATAGGTTTAGCACTGATTTATCATTATTTTTTATATAAATACTTTGAAGTTTTCATTTTTACTTTTGTCCTTTGAGACTGAAATGTAATATACCATTTTTTTTAAATGTGACTTTTCTTTTGATGGTTTTGATATTTTATCCTCCAAAAAATGACTGTTGTTGTCGAATGCGCATTAGGAAAACGAATTTATGCTGCAGTGCAGAATTTGAGAGCTATAACGATAAGGGTACACAAATTAAAATAATAAAATTAAATAAAAGATAAAGGTGTTAATGTAATTAGCATTGAAAGAGATATTTCAGTTCTTTGCTTCAGTTTAAATAAGTTGTTCAAAGCTCTTGTAGTGATATTGGTTAAATGCGGAAGAAATTATATATTTAAAATTCTGCTGCATTGGAAAGGTTTTCTTGTCAAGTTAAATTTCTGGAGGAAGCTTGCTAATATCGAGCTGATTACTTCTTAAGCAGTTGTCCTATTTCCATCTGGTCTTAAGAATTTTAGAGTTAATTAGGCCCCACAAGACACACCGACACACACACACACACACACACACGGATATCCAAAGTTACTTAATTCAGGTAAAGGCAGTTTACGATCTTCTGAATAGTTTTAGAAGTACTCTACTCCACTCAATTTATAGCATGAATTATGATGAGTAACACAGTGAAGAGTAAGAACAGCGTATAGAGAACAAGAACTAAAAGCTAGTAACGGGTTGCCAGTTCTTTACTGGGTCTTTGCTTGCTTGTGCTGTATAATTCGTGATAGAATATTATTTTTGGGAGATTTTTTTCATTGGTATGTGACACGACAATCGTTTTACATAAATGTTTGGTAAAGGAGGAATAAATATCTTGCGAAGGCTCATGAATGAACCAGGCGTGGTTAGTAAAAAAGCTCTGGATAAAGATATGCGTACAAGTTGTGAAGCTGCCTATCACTAAAAGAACTTCAGATCTTCTAGAGTGATTACATCACTGGATAAAGAGAGTAGCAATACTAGCTGAAAGCAAATTCTGTAATGCACTTGATTACACATAAGTACAATTTTTCCCGAAGGTAAGTTTTTCTTAACGGAAAACTTATAATGATTGTGCATAAGATTCTGCAGGAAAAAACTTAAAATGAAAGCGTACAGAATCCAAATACATCAAATGATGTTAGAAGAAGGTAATCATACGCGACTTACTCTCTGTCATCAGTTCAATGAAAGAATTAATACTGATTATGCATTTTTAAATACTGTAATGTTCTTTGACGAAGCAGCGTTCCACATTAGAGGCAAGGCATAATTGCCGTATTTTGATAACTGAAAAACTGCGTGAATTTGTTGAACATGAAAGAGATTCTCAAAATTAAACTGATGTATTTTGGGAAAGAATCGAACTATAGGGCCATTCTCTTTTGAAGGACGTGTTTCTAATGGCGATAACTATTTAGAAATGCTACCAAATTACTGTATTCCCAAGCTTGAACAATTAGAACTTATAGAAAATAGTTTTTCAACAAGACGGTGCATCCTGTCACTTTGCACTGCAAGTGAGGCAGTTTCTAAATGGGAAATTCCAGGTGGGTTGGAAGAGGTGGACCATTATTTTGGCCTCCACGTTCACCAGATTTGACTCCATTGGATTTCTTTTTATGGGGACATGTGAAAAAAATAGCTTATTCAACTAATCCTTGATCTTGAGAAGACTTGAAAGCGGGGGTGACTGATGTGATTGAAGATATTGCTGAAAATAAGCTGGAAAATATTTTCCGAGAACTACAGAATCGTATTTCTTTTTGTACTAGTAATGCTGGTATTCGTGTTGGAAATTAACAAGACGAATAAAAAATTAAGGTCATTCTTCTTTCAAATCCTTTTTACAGATTAATTCTATCGTGTATAGTTACGAAGCTACAAGTATTTCAAATTGCACCATGACTTTATGGGGACCTTGTATTTTGGGGCTTGCAGCTGGGTAAGATGTGAATCGTTCCCCCTCTTATCAAATTAGTAACCTCATTTGTGTTTTGAACTTGAAATGGCTTCAACCTTGTTTTTATTATTTTTTCACTACAAAGACTTTGACCATTGTTTACGGTGCCAGAATATTTCCAAGAATTTATCACGTCAGGAATCAAGGTGGCCACCAGTTTAATTTTTCCTGACCATGTTTGAAGTTGGAAATCTGTTTCAATATAAAAGAATATCTTTGAAAACTAAAAGGTTTTACTCATAGTAACATATAAACAGCATTAAGTATCAAGAATAATCCTTGAATTACTCCATTAGCGTACTGATAAGTTTACTTCATCGCCCCCTCTCACAGAACGTCCTTTTTCTTATGTTGAAGCTTTGTGACGGTTGAAAGAGCTCTCGAACCGGGGAAATCTTTCTCCCTATTCGCGGATGGCGGTGGTCGAGCATGAATCCAACACAGCGTTGACTGAATAAAGTAGACAGATATGAATGATTTCAAGTTCTCAGTTAAAACTGTAGTCATTCATTTTTTGCTGTATATAGTGTATATACACCTAGATCAATATATATATGTATATATATATATATATATATATATATATATATTTATTATATATATACATATACATATACATATATATATATATGGTATATATATATGTTTATATATATATATATGTATATATATATATATATATATATTTATTATATATACATTATATATATATATATATATAGGCATACAAGCATATAAAGAGTGAAGAAATTCCATATGTAGAGGATACCTGCTTTCTTGAGAGCTAATTTTTGGATAAAAAGTTATCATTCATCAGATGTTTGGAGGCCATGGATATTTTAAAGGCATTATCTCATTCCTCATAGGGAGCACATTGACAAAGTGCTAAAATCATACATAGCCTTAATGAGGATTCTATATGGATGTGATTATTCATCTACTGCATCCGCTAATTTAAACGTTTCAAAATCCATTTTGCAAGGTTGCTATTCACTGATCCACTGGTTAGTACAGGGAAACGTTAGGAGTTTCAAGTGGTTGTACAAAGTATGAAGTTTTACCTTTTTGAAATCCAGCAGCTCCTGATTGACAGCAATTTTTGTGGAATGGAAAATTAATAGAGAAGGAGATTTTTACCACTGTATATTTATCGTTGTGGATGGTTCCAATGATCTGTCTTTGGGGTTGTTTTAGATTGAAGGGAACTCTCTTCTAGCTCATAGTTAGGAGTTTGCTTTCTAGCATTTTACAACATTTACTTGGTTGACTTTTTATTATTTTTGACAAAAGCTTCAGAAGTTTTATCTTTTTGAAATCCAGATCTAAAAGCTCCTGTTAATTAAAAACTGATAAACTACTGAATTATTTACTGGGAGCTTTCCTGTTCCTTGTCAGGATTTTTATCCTGCCATCAGAAATTAATTGCAAGTTTTTTTTATGGAATGAAGAAAAATGATAATAACATAACTTGAAGATGGCAGAGAAATTTTTTACAGTTTTTAATGGCTGGTGATGTCACATTTAGGACAGTGGCCCCTGTTTGTAAGACTTTGGATGATTGAATGACCCAGTTTAAAGGATCATGGGGATTCCTTCCACTCAAAAGGGGAGGTGATCATGTGGGATTTATAAACTGTCTTTGGGGTTGGATATTTTAGATTGTTTTATATATTGTATATATGAAAAACACTTGTAATAATAATGTTATATAATTGTTTTTTTTTTTATCTCTTCTTTTGAGATATTCTGGGCAAAGGTAAATGGCAGTCATAGTATTTGAGTCAGTGCGGACGAAGGCCCGTCGTCAGAGGTTTTCTCATGGAGAAATAGGGCATTTCTGGCACGCCAGGCCATTACGGAAGTCACAGTTTTTACTGTTCATGCCTTTTTGCTCTTCATTATTTTAGAAGTGTTTTTTTATCTCAATCATAGACTTGTGATAAGATCCGTTTTCCTTGAAGACTTTGTGTACTGCCTGTGAAGTGAGCTGAAACTGTTTTTCAAAACCCGAATGGGTATCTTTTTAACATGCACTGTTCTGCAAATTCTTTCCCCATTTATTTTTATTTGACTGATTTTTATGGATTTCCTGATTTTTATTGCCTGTTTTTTTTGTTGGATGTAGATATCCCACATTTATGTCTATTTTTAAAATTGACTTATGTATTGAATTAGAGGTCAAATAAATGATAATCATGACTTTATTGAATTTTACTCCCTTGTTGTAGAGATTCAATTTGGAAGTTATTCCATGTCATATTTTTTTTATTTTGGGGTTTCCATTCTGGGATGTAGTAATTTCATTTGATACCATGTTTTACTGAATAAATTATTTTTTGTAGACATGCTTTTGTTGAAATTCCTTGGTTCAGTTAGTGACTTGGATTGATAGAGAGAGAGAGAGAGGTGTGACAACACCTGGGAACGCTACCGTAAGTTCTTTTAACATAATTACGTCGTTGATCTTATAACAGATGTGGTAAGAGGCATGACCTTATTTGATTTGCCAAGTTGAGATTCATGGTCATACTAACACTTGATGCGGTGTGTGTTTTTTTAATGGCTGGTTTCTTTTTCAGATTGGGGAATGTCCATGTATTTTTGCAGTACAGAGGGTTTGAAGAAGAAGATTCCATGAGGTTCCCCTGTTTGAATAAGATGTTGGATGATTGAATGACCTTGTGAAGTAGTTAGATGGGCTGAGTATCCCTTCCCATTCTCTCTAGAGCCTGTTTTCTATGTATGTGAGGGCATGGTTGAGCTATATAGCTCAAGCGTGTGTGAGGGAAGATTGGGGTAGTTGGTTATCGGGCGTGACCTGTGTATTTTTCGCGATCGGCAGTTCGCATTGGCAATTAGGAGCTAATTGGGGATTTTGGAATACTTTAAAAAAAAAAATTTTTTATATTTTTTGGGGAACTTGGGTTATTGTGGTGATAATTGCACAACAGTTATTGGGAATAAATGTTAATTAAGCTATTGGGTAAACATTTTTTATATTTTCTCGTTTTTTTTCTTTCTCTCTTTTTTTTCTCTCTTGGAGAATTTCCCATTTGTCTTCATGAAGATTTTCTTTTGGAATTTCTGTTAGTGTATAAAGTGGAGATCGGGTTGTGTTGTTGGGACTTGGAGTTTTATTAGTCCTGACAGTATGGCAGAGGGTGCTGGAGATAGGGATAGGAGGACGTTGTTACACAAATTTACAACCATCACCTCTGGGGTTAAGCCATTTCTGGGGTTGGTTGATGATGTTCTTCAAGTACCCCTCAAAATTTTTATCGAGGGTGTGTTGAGTCACCTGGTTGCCAAGAAAATTACGGATGGGGTAGAGGCTTTGAATGAAGCAAAAGGGTTCCTCAGTTTAGACTGGGGATATCAAACAACGTTGTCGAAGTCAATAATTTATAAATTATTATAAATTATAAATTGTAAGAGATGGGACGACTCAAGAAGTTTCTGAGGTCAGCATATGGGACGGTGGAAGCCAGAGATGTAGTTCAAGACCTTAGGTCGCTCTTTAACATTCGCAAGGGTCAGGATTCTTTGGTTAGATATAGTCCCAGATGCTTCAGTGCTGTGAGAGATTTTTCAAAGAAATTAAGGGTGTCCAGTTGGGTAAAGGGTGACGTTATTTCTGTTGATAACTTAGAGAAATTGCTTCAATTCACGTGGATGCTTAATGATGTTCCTGATGCCATAGCAGGTAGTTTTGATGAAAGGTTAGAAAAGGGGTCTGATGAAGCCTTGCTTTTCCCGCTGATTCACAGACACCTGTCAAAATGTCTTGCTGTGGATAGCACTTTCATAAATGGGATGCCAAAGGTTTGGGAGCTATTCCAGTGCACCAGCCACAGGGTGATTCTAGTTTCCCCTCTACGAGGTTGTGTGCCAAGAAAGAGGATAGTAGGGTTTCTATGGGTTCAATGTCTCAGGTCCATTGCTTTAACTGTAATAGGCAGAGTCACACCAAAACGTTTTGCAAGGTTAGATATTGTGGTGTCTGCAAGACTTCAGAGCATGGCTGGCAGTTTTATCTGGTTCTTAAACAAGGTGAATTTAGGATTGCACCTCAGGGTTCTGGCATTTCTAGTAGAAGAACTCTTTGAGGGGGTTTTTTGAGAGTATCTGTGGCCAGCAGAATTTTTGGAGGGCCAAACAACAAAAGGGGAAAAGGTGATGGGTGTTTCCTGTCAAATAGAATTTCTGGCTGAGCCCTTAGAGCCAAAGCCAGTTGTGAAAGGGGTCTGTGCATGGTGTTGATGTCTCGGTATTTATTGATACTGCTGCGTCCGTTAATCTGATGAATTATGATTTATATCAATCAATGTTTTCTGATTGCTGTGTCAGGCCCATTAAAGAGTCAGTGTGTAATGATTAAGCAAATAGGTTGAGTGTTTTGGGTTGCTTGGACGTTTGTTTGTCCTTGGGAAGTAAAGTTTTTATAGAGCCATTTTTGGTTTTACAAGGGGCTGCTTTGGGGAATACATTGTTACTGGGTCATCCAGCATGCCAGCAAAACAGAATCTCGGTTCATATAGGGGTAGGCGGTATAACTGTTGGGGTACCTGGGGTTTTTGATGAGATTAAAGGGGATCATAATAAGGGATCGGGTGTTGATAATGGTTTAGTGGTTGATACTGAATATGTTTCTGAGGGGAAGAAGTGTTATAAAGGTATTTTATCAGAATATGTGGTTTTGGGCCCAGGTATGGTTGCTCTGGTGAAAGTCCGATTGAAAGACGCGAAAATGCCCAGACAGATGTATGTGAGTGAGGGTAGTGAGGAGCTGAAGGGTGTAGTGAGTACGGTTTCTATAAGCAATGTGTCCAATACAGGGGTTACTTGGGTAGAGTTACTAAACTGTAACGGTTCAGTTCAGAGATATCAGAAGGATACATATGTGGTAGATTTTGAAGATTGGGTTGATGAAAATAATTCAGTTGCTGTTGTAGGAGACAACAATGAATTTCCAGAGGCAGAATTACAGGTTAGGAGACAGGTTTTTAGGGATCATTTAGCTAATGCTAATTATAAAGAGCATATAGAGGGGGTGGAAGATGCTCTGGCCGAGTTTACAGATATTGTCACTCTTAAAGGGGATAAGTTGGGGTTAACTAATGTGTTAGAACACAAAGTTCATTTGGAGGATAAGACTAAGCCTATTTTTGTCCCTTCCTAGGATTCCTTTTAAGATTAGGGAACAGGTAGAGCAAGAGGTCAATAAGTGGGAAGAGGAAGGTGTAATTAGGCCCAGTTCCTCACCCTTTAATTTTCCATTGTTAGTATTGCCTAAGAAGGATGGCTAAGTACATGTGTGTGTGGATTTTCGTAAGTTGAATGATAAGTCGATTCCAGATTGTTATCCTGTGGCATGTTTGCTGGATTTGTTTTGTGGAAATCGGGAGTAAAAATATTTGTTCTTCAATTGATCTGATGCAGTTTCCTCTTAGTGAGGAGAGTTGCAAGTACTATATACTGCTTTTTCTTTGCTGAAGGGACATTATGAGTTTACGCGGATGCCATTTGGTTTCTTGGGTGGCCCTATGACTTTTACGTGATTAGCAAATGCAGTTTTGCATGAATTGTTAGAAAAGTCAATATATGTTTATATGGATGATATCTTGATTTCCACTGATTCTGTAGAGAAACATTTAGAGGTAGTTAGGGAGGTTCTTAGGATGCTTAGGTTAGCGGGTTTGAGTCAGGGTAAATGGGGACAAGGTTAGGGCGATTGTGGACTTTCCTACTCCTAAAAATAAGAAGCAGATCCGTTCTTTCTTGGGCTTGGTGGGATTTTTCTGTAGGTTTGCGAAAGGTTTTTCCACCCTATCGTCTCCTTTGATAGACGTGTTGAGGATGACATGCAGTGTGTGTGGGGCGAGGGGCAACAGTTAGCCTTTCAGAAAATTAAAGAGGCTTTAATGAGTCCCCCAGTGCTGAAGTTTCCGGATTTCGAGCAACCTTTCACGTTGGTGACAGATGCCAGTAACAATGGCATAGGAGCTTGCTTATGCAGAAATTTGAGGGTAAATTGCATCCTGTCTCGTTCTACAGTAGGAAGTTTAAGACGCAAGGGAGTATTGAGATGTCTATGTGCACAACAGACAATGAGACGTTTGGGGTAGTATCTAGTTTGGTTCATTTTAAGATGTTATTGTTGGGCAACAAAGTTGAGGTTCTTACAGATCATAAGCCGTTGTTGGATCTTTTTATTAAACTGAATTTTTCTCCTAAGAGAGCTAGGTGGTTTTTGACAATCAGGGATTTTGATGCCAAGCTTAGGTATATAGAAGGTTGACATAATGTTGTAGCTGATGCATTTAGTAGGAGTTTTTATGATTCGGATGGTTCTCGTGTTTGTTATGTATCTGGTGATTGCATAGACTGGGATATTAGTTTAGTGGAGGCTAAACAGGAGGAGGATGAAATTTTGGTGGACACAAAGGCGTTTCTTAGAGGGGAATTGGTTAGAAAGGGGTATAGGTTGCTTTTTGTGGGTCTAGAGTTAGAGGGTAATTTGCTAGTTAAGAGAATTAAATATAAGTTGAGGAGTAGTGAGGATAAAGGAGATATGACACAGATAGTTGTCCCATATGGTTTTGGATATTGTTCATTGTAGGTTTGGTAGCCCACATTTGGGTATTGAGAAGACGCATCAGTGGAGGATTTTGTGAGGGAATGTTCAGTTTGCAATGCATGCAAGCCAGCAAGTGTTACTTTGTGCAAGTTGAGTTCGTTTCTATCCCCAGTAGACCTTTCCAACGCTTTCATGTGGACGTTCTTTCCAATTTCTGTGAGTCTAGTTTTGTCCATAGACATGTGTTGGTTATGGTGGATGAATTAACTAGGTTAGTAGAGATTTTTCCTTTGAAGTATAAGACAGCAGAGGAGGTAGCAGTTGCGATTTTTGAGGGGTATATTTATTGTTAAGGGGTTCCTGAGGTACTTATTACAGAATATGGGAGGGAATTTGTGAATAAGATGTTAGTGTCTCTTGCGGGGGTTATGGGAATTCGGAAAGTAACCATTATTTGGTTAGACCAGAAGCCAATAGGTTATGTGAATGGGCCAATAGGAAAGTAATTGAGGCTCTCAGAATCACTGTAGGGGGTAATGATGTGAATTGGGATCGGTATGTCTCACAGGTCCGGCATGGCATTAATACTATGGTTAGTGATACTATTGCGATGTCTCCCTCTGAGGCAGTGTTTGGTTATCCGGTGTGGGGCACGTTTGATTTATTATCTGTTCCATCTCGTTGTGATGATACTGTTAGATCGTTGGTCTGTACTGCTAAGAGAGATATGCATTTGCTAGGAATCATGAGTTGAGCTGTCGCTGATAGGGTTTTTGTGAAAATAAATGTCAGGAATCAGTTAAATTATAAATTAGGGCCTAAGTTTGAGGGTCTATTTTGGGTTGTGGAAATAAAGAAAGGGAATAGATTTGTTGTTCGAGATGAAAAAACAGGATTGTCCAGGTTAACACATGTATCTAAAATCAAGAGGATGGCTTAAAGGGGAATTTATGGGTTAATTTCTTTTTTTCTATTTTCTTATGTACTTTTATTTTCTTTTTATTTTATTTGCTAGTTTCCCAGGATTGTAATTTGGGGGTTTTGAACATGGGAGGACAATGGTCTGTAGAGTTTTATAGATTTTGTTTGTCAAATTTCACTATTTTTTGTTGTTTTTTTTCCCTTTCTGCACAAGTGTGGTGGTTTGTCGTAATTAGTAGTTGGAATTTTGGCAATGCTGAGGTCATCTACGTTAAATGAGGTGCAAGGATACCGTAGAGTTCTGTGATTAGGGTTGTTGTTGTATTTTTTTTGTTTCGTTTCAGAGAGTTGTTATTTTAGGTATCTTTTCTTTGTTTTTTGGATGCTGAAGTTCTGGTTGCTCATAGACCTTAGGGTGGCTGTCTATGCCAAAGTAAAAGTGCTGTGGTTACTTCCTTTCATAAGGGGCGCTATGGTCTTACATATGGTTTTGGTGACTTACAGTATTGTGGCTTTATGAGATTATATTTTGCAGATGAGTTTTTGGACTTTTGGTCTTTTGAGATGTTAAGTCATTGTAATGGTTTTATGGTTTTATAATATATTTGGTTTTCTTAGTAAAGGTGATTTTTTTGTAATTATAGGGACGTTAGCTAGTGTGTCAGTTGAAATCTTAGTGAGGGTTGAACAAGTGGCAGCAGAATTAGCTATACAGGGCAAATCTTTGACGGCATTTTGAAACAGTAATAATAAATTGCCTGAGGGTTTTGAGAAATTGAGGACATCTTTGAATGGGTTACTGGTTGCTGTTGATGGTGTTTGGGGAGACTTAGGTGTCTCGATTGGTTTTTCCTCTTGTCAAACTACCTTACTTAATGTTGAGGAAGAAGTAGAGTCTGTTAACGGTGATTAAAACTCGGGTTCAAGCAGTTATAGCTGCTTCTAAGGGGTGTATTTTTGGGGATATTTTACCATTGGGGGCTCTGGAATCTATTTTGAAAAATGCAGCATATCTTTATGGTTCACAAATAGTTTTCACTGGGGAGAAATTGTATTGTTATTATGGGTTTTTGAAAATACGCTTGTCTGATAGAGGGTTTCTTGTGGAGGTTCCTGTTTGTGATATGAAATCATTTCACAGTTTTATTATCCAGCCTTTTCCTAGTAGTTTCGATGGTTTGATGGTGACATGGGATGGAATAAAGACTATGTATATTTTGGGTGATCATTTTCAGTCCTGTGCTGTTAATTATAAGTCAGGGTGTACTTTAGTTCATGACAGTTATGTTTGTGGCAGTAGGATTTTTGCTCTTAAGAAAGTCGACTTGTTAGGATGTGCTAGGATGTGAACTGCTGTTTGTTCATAATCAGACACCTTCAGACTGTGACTTTATAACATTCCCGCTCGAGTACCATGTGACCTTTACGAAGACTCTCACAGCAGTTTTTTGTGCAAGTTGCCAAATCTCTACCTGATGTCATAATACATCGGATTCCTTTGGCTGAAAGGATCCTGCCTGTTCGATGCAGCTTGTCAGCTTGTCATGCCGAAATTCCAAGTACTCAGCAGGATGGTGTACCACTCAATCATGGGTCACCTTCATGGGGAACACGGCGTTATCCCTGTGCCTTCTAGTAGTGGGGACATAACCACGATTCCTCCACTTCCCCCACTGCCTGAAGATGACTTCTTCTTTGTTCCAAACCGCTACTGCCTCTCATTGATTTTGTTGTTGATTGCAGTCTTAGTCATCATGCTGTGTGTAGTGTTGGGGGTCAAATACAAAGAAACATTGTGCGAATAAAAACTCGGCCAAAGAGAAGCCGGCCCCTTGTGTTGCTCTTCAGCTGGTGCATGAGTTGTTGCTTCTCTCGTATTGGGGTGGCACAATTGGTGGCCAAGCTACTGAAAAACATTTGGAATAATAATGTTATATATTTTGTTTTTTTTTTTTAGCTAAGCATTGCTTTGAGATATTCTGGGCAAAGGTAAATGGAAACAGTGCCTACGTATTGGCGAGTCAGTGCTGACGAAGGCATGTCATCAGTCTCGTTTTCCCATGGAGACAAAGGGCATAGTACCTTGGGTGATGTTCTGGCCATGTCACTGAAGTCATCAAGTTCTGGTAGACTGTTCATTCACGAGTTTGCTCTTTAGAGGCGTGTCATAGGAAGTGTGAATTTTCCATTTTGAATACAGACTAGACATTTGGGACTTGATTCCCTTGTGATGAGATCTGCTTTCCTGGAAAATTTTGTGTACTGCCTGTGAGATGAGCTGAGACTTAGATTTTCAAAATCCTGAATGGGTTTTAATAACTTTGTTTAACATGCACTGTTACCATGCTTTGAATATCTTTTTCCCCATTTATTTTTGTTTGTTATGTCTCTTTGATTTTTATTGGATTTCCTGAATTTTGATTTTGCCTATTTTATTATGTTTGTTTGGGGTTAGTAACGTGGGAGGTATCCCATATTTATTTTTCTTTGTGCCTATTTTTAAAGTGTTGTTTTTACCTTTGTTTCCTCAGATGTATTGAATTAGAGGTCAAATAAATGGAGGGGAATGTGACTTTATCATAACTCATCTTGTTTGACTTATTTTGACTCTGTTGTTGTACAGATTCAATTGGTGGAAGTTGTTAGGTTAATGTTAAATTTTACTTGGTTATTTTGGGGGTTTCCAATTCTGGGATGTAGATATTCCCATTTCATTTTCACTTGATTCCAAACCATTTGCCATGTTAGACTACTGAATGAATTATATTTTTGTAGACATGCTTTTGTTGAAATTCCTTAGTTCAGTTAGTGACTTGGATAACGAGAGAGAGAGAGAGAGAGAGAGAGAGAGAGAGAGAGAGAGAGAGAGAGAGAGAGAGAGAGAGAGAGAATGACTTGCCTAGTGTGCCAGTGTGCGTATTTTAGAGGAGGCCAGATATATATACACACACACATATATATATATATATATATATATATATATATATATATATATATATACATATGTGAGTATGATATAATATTTTTACCTATGTGAGTTCTTTCAAGATGATGTAAGTTATTTACGTCGTTGTTTCTTATAACAGATGTGGTAAGAGGTTATGATATATATTTTACCTTGTATATTATATATATATATATATATATATATATATATATATATATATTATATATGTACAGTAAATATATATTAATTTATGACACTATATATTTAATTTAGGGGCAAGACTTCAGCACATGTATAATATTGGTAATTTAATCCGTATTTTTGTCTGTTTGTCAAGTTTATCATAGTTTTTAAACTTCAGTTATATTGTCTCTTTAATACTCGTGCAAATAAATCTTAGTGAAGAAGTAAATGTTTGGAGTAAGTCTGCTTTTGTGATACCAGGAACATCGCTGTTAATCAGTCATCAAATATGCAAAAAGTTTGCAATCATCCTCCCCTTCGTTTCCCATCCAACATTCTAATAAAAATCTGCTGTGCCTAATATCTTAAGGAAACAATATTTGATCATTGAGTAAAGTGATTGTAACTTATTCAGGGCTTACTCTTAATGCATAACATCCAGTAAATAAAGTTACTGATATACTTAGGTGCGTGATTTATGTATATTAAGGGATTGAGTCTCCATCAAGTAAAGATACTCGGGGTCTTACAGGAAAAATAATCCTTTGTTCGTGCAAAACCAAAGAGGAATCTATCAGGGAATACTTACAGCATCCCATCCCAGAGGAAAAATCAATTCGGCCATGGAAGGCGCGTTAAATCTCCAAGCTGCGATTACACCAAAGCCCGAGATTGGAGAATATTTAATCCAAAGAAATATTTTGCTGCAAACGAAGCGAAAAATTAGAATTATCCAATGTAAAGTGAAACAGATTTTTAATTAAAGAGGATAATAATATATATATATATATATATATATATATATATATATATATATATATATATATATATATATATATATATAAAACACTATTTTAAACGTTAAACATATATTTACACTTGTTTCTGTGCCCCTGTTCATATATATATATATATATATATATATATATATATATATATATATATATATATATATATATATATATATATATATATATATATACATACATACATACACACATACATATATACATACATATATATATATACACATACATACATGCATATATATACATACACGCACACAAACATACACAAATACATACATGCAAATGCACACGTATCACCATGTCACTTGTCTGAATTGGCCAGCTCCAGAAGGATCTAACATTCTGACTTCTCAGTAAGTCTAGCGATGCAGTTGCAGCCCCACACCCGTTTTGGTCCCCAGCAGATGGTGTTACCCATTTACCGATGGTTGAACTTGAGGCCGAGAGTCTATACATCTACGTGCACATAGATCGAACTGCGGTTTCATCATTCACTCTAGTAAATGATAAGGCAAAAGTGATCTACCAAGAATTTAGAAGCAAGGAATATAAAAGTTCTTATGGATTAGGACATCAATTGTTTGCGGTAGTAGTGCATTGTTTAAATGTTTAACATAGGTATATTTGGACAAAGACAAAATGGGAAAGTAATAACGTTAGAATTCGCAGGAGTATTATTAGGTCTGAGGGGCACAGTTGGCAATTACAAGGGTGATACTCAAGTTTCATTTAAAAGCTCCCAAAATATTTCAGCCACACTTTATAGTGCTGTCTCTTCCCAGGTAGCTGAAGCAGGCACTAAATAATGGCGCGTTCATCTCACAGACTCCTATACTGCAGGAAACAAGGTATCCCTAACTGCTGAACATTTAGGTAACGAGATAGCTAGGATAGCGACCACCCAACATTTAGACAAACGACGATTCTTGTGATTAGGACAAGCAGTAACCTTCGTCTCTAATGGACGTTCCAAGATATTAACAGTACGAATACCGGCACATGTGCACAGCTTGAAGACATTTTTGATTCGTTTAATGATTTCTTATTATCAAACTTGCCTCTTATCTCACCTCGTCTTCTGAAATGTATTTGTAGTTTTATCAGAGGAGGCTTGCACTCTCGGCTGAAAAGTCATTTATAGCCATCTACATGACAAAATTAAAATATGAATATTTCTGATAAGATTAAAAACACTACTGTACAGTTCTGTTTTATATGTATGAATGTAGGATATGCATTTATATATATATTAATATTATATATTCTATATAATATTTATATATAGAAAATTATATATGTGGTGTGAGTTGTGTATGTGAACTTTTGTTACATACATTCAGACTTTCTTTATTCACAAATATGAAGCAGAATATAACTTTTTTAATATCCAACTTTCTTATATACTGGAATAATTTACACCTTGGACAAGTCGACTGTCTCTGAAGTATATAAGCCAACAGCCCAGGATCAAATCCTGACTAGGCCAGATGCACTAATCAGTTTTACTTACCGTACGGTGTAAATATTAAATATTTGTGGCTTAGTTTAAAATATATATATATATATATGTGTGTGTGTGTGTGTGTGTATATATATATATATGTATAAGTTTTATTTAACTGACAACACCCTAAAGCCAAATCAAAAATTAATATAAATAATATTCATACAAAAATGTTAATATAGCACGTTATATATATATATATATATATATATATATGTATATATATATATATACATATATATATATATATATATATATATATATATATATATATATATATATATATATATATATATATATATATTGTGTGTGTGTTTGTAGTTTTATTAATATTAACTGACAAAGAAAATTAATATATAAATAATATTGCTAAGTTAATATAAATATATTATATATATGTATATATGGGTTTGTTGTCAGTATATATATAAATATGTATGTATATATATACATTATAGTATATATTTAAGTTTGTTTATTAGATATATATATATACAATATATATATATATTTGGGTTTGTTATATATATATACTATTATATATATATATATATATACATATATATATATATATATATATATATATATATATATATATATATATATATATATATATATATATATATATATATAAAATATAAAAATTAATATGAACAGTATTAAGTTACTATATGGTGAAAGGATTCCTAGGATTTTTAAACTTTTCAGCATAAATATTTAGTTCGGTAATTGTAATAATTAAGATTTGGATACAAGAAGCTTTACAAATGAAGTTTTTAGCTTTACATATGGACTACTTTGCAGAAACTGTGATAGAAATTTTTTTAACAAACGGGAAAATCACGAGTGCTACGAATCAAACAGTATCAGTGTTCTGGAAGAACTGACCTAATATCTGCTTTATTGTGTGTGTGTGTGTGTGAAAGATTTGATCATTCTATAAACTGGATTGAAATAAGGCCCTTTTTAATCTTGACACATTTATCATTAAAAATGTACAAAGCAATAAAAATATGGGAATTAGTATTAAGTTTTATACATTTTTTTATGACTGTACAGTTGTTCTTTCCTTAGTTATTAGCAATGGGTATTGTTTCAATTTCTGACCGGATTATCTCTGCAGGTACTAACCTTTGACAGTTAACTATCTAGTTTGTTCTTGTTATTTTCTTTTGACTTATCTTTCTTCTAAACTGTTGCTCATTTGTGCCCGACGATGCATTAAACGTGAAAGCACTTGTTACTTTACTTTTAAACGTTATTTCTTGTGGTATTCGCTTATATATGTCATTGTTACATACTTGGCCACTTTTTCCTTTTATAAATTCACAAATATGAAGAGACAGATGTCGTTTGATATCGAATTCTCCATACCTTGAGAATAACTAGCACCTAAGGGGCTGTATCTGTCCATGGTTGTAACTTTTTCCCAAGATAAAGCGAAGTTAAATGAGGCATATAGCTTTAGAGAAAGAGAGAGAGAGAAAACACAGCAGTTATTACATTCAAACATTTTACTGCTTAAACGGGAATTAACCTTTTTTTCTGTGAAATTACCAAACATTTGTCCTTTCACACAGCTACACTTAAGACATCACCCCCCTTCCCCCTCCTCCTCCCCCTCCTCACACGCCATTCCTCACGCCATTACTTACTTCGTGAGTGTCAAGGCTTCGTTTCCAATAACTCTTTCAGCCCGTGTTAGCTATTCCTCTCCTTCCTAACACTTTGTTATTGAACACTTGTCACCAATCCACTGGCATCCATTCTTAAACTACTCCGTTCCCAATATTGTCACTTTTAACCTTTTTTCAACTTTTATTTATCTCGTCATTTCTCTCTTTTTCATTTCTTCTGACGCTGTAAATATTAGGCGAACAGTTCATTTTAACAGTCTCAGTCTCGTTTTGTTGCATTTACCTTCCACCCTTCACTCCTGTAAAGGAATTTTGGCTCAACAATTCTTTCAAATCCTTATCTGTACGTAGCATAACCACCATTTCCCTTTCATATTCCTCAAATCCAGCAAGTACGGATTCAGATCCAGACTTCAGCTCTTTCACTGTCATTCGTACCCATTCCTGAACCATAATATATATCGTTATTCACAAGTTTTACAAGTTTTTCACCTTCCAGGCTCATTCTTATACATACAAACCTCTTCCATCTGTCCCCAGGATTGATTGATTTATGGCTACTAAAACTGGCGTCACTCCGTCCCCGGGTGACTCCAAACACTAGAAGCACCACCCTTCTCGTAGATCTAGAACTATCAGTTACTTTAGACATAATCATTTTTTGTCTTTTCCATTTATGCATGCTCTTCCCTTTTACTTTAGTCTCATTAGTACCGTAGCTCCTGATTTCTCTCCAGTGATTGAAAATTTAATTTTAAATATATATATATATATATATATATATATATATATATATATATATATATATATATATATATATATATATATATATATATATATATAATATATATATATATATATATATATATATATACTGTAAATTATATATAAAAGATGAGGTTGTAAGTAGGGTAAAAGCAGCAAGGGGGAAATTTAGGGAGGTGGCAGGGTTAGTGTTTAACCAAAGAATGCCAAGTAAACTGTAAATAAAGAATTTTGTGCCATAATACCAGTGATGGTGTATGTTTCGGAAACATGGGCGTTAAGAAGGACAGAGGAACGGAAGCTGGAGCGAACAAAAATTGGGATGTTGAGGTGGATTCTTGAATCTGTCTCTGTGAGAGGCTGGAAAATTAAGAGTTAAGTCAAGTATACCTTAGTTTAACCAGACCACTGAGCAGATTAACAGCTCTCCTAGGGCTGGCCCGAAGGATTAGACTTATTTTACGTGGCTTAGAACCAGTTGGTTACCTAGCGACGGGACCCACAGCTTATTGTGGAATTCGAACCATACCGAGAAATGAATTTCTATCACCAGAAATAAATTCCTTTTAGAAGTTCCAGAGTGGTAAAGCTTACTGACATGATAAAAGAATCGGGATTGAGATGGTGTGGGCATGTGGTGAGGAAGAGCGAGGAGGAAGGCGTGAAGAGGACAAAGGTGGTACCTGGTACCTGTCAGGGCAGAAGGTCGAGAGTAAACTGAGGGATTTGAAGACGTAATAAAGTGATGAAGGATTTGGAGAAGAAAGGTATAGCTGAGGATGCTTAAGATAGCAGTAGTGGGAGAAATGCATCAAGGCAACCAACCCCTTAGCTTAGGATAGAGGTAGGGCTGAGAAAGACCAATATTTATATCTTTTTACCACAAAGAAGAAATAGTTGAAATATGTGAAGAGAACATCTTCTTTTAGAAAAATCCCTTGTTAACTTTCTTCTTTATGCATCAACCTAATGCGCGTGATGCTGATCCGTGGATAATACGAAGGCCCAAAACAAAATTTCCTGGCCAGAAGCTAGGTAAAAGATATGTTTTATGTAGTTCATATTTTCCACATAGTATATATATATATATATATATATATATATATATATATATATATATATATATATATATATATATATATATGTATGTATATTTATGTAATATATATATTAAATATATATACTGTATATATATATATATATATATATATATATATATATTATATATATATATACATATACTTATATATGTTTATATATATGTATTTATATATATGTAATATATATATATATATATATATATATATATATATATATATATATATATATATATATATATATATATATATATATCTGTTTGTGCGTGTGTTTGTAAAATTCAGCCTGAAAGGGAATGGCTTCCGAGAAGAGAAAAGATGACAAATTGCGTTTTAACTGCTGAATAGGATACCAAATAGGACTCTTCACATACCCATTCAGAAGGTATCCCTTAATAGTTTATTTTTCGTATTGTTTCCATACCTTTTTATTGTAAGTAGTCCCCATTGAGTTATTAACTATTGCAGTAAAAAAGCATTCTATTATAAATTTTCAACTTTACCTACTTAGTTCACTTTTATTACTTCCCCTTGTTTCCCCTCTGTTTCCAAAATTTTAGTTATAAATTTCACTTTATATGTAGATGCAGGAATAGGATTGGTAATGGATAAGCGCAGGGCAGACGAAAGTTCTGTCTTAGCTGCTCACTAGAAGTTCAGAGTGCTTCGTATAAAGCTGATTTTCCTTCCCCTTGCAGTTGTAAATCACTTGGGGGAAGATCCCTGACTCAGAAGTTGTTTAGAACATCACCACATTTTTTATCACTCCAAATGAAGATAATTGAGACTCCTAAATTCATTTCATCGGGTCTATCCTGACTGAACGTATGCTAATATGAAAGTAATTTTTCCACTGTATTGAATGGAGGCTCTTTCTATTAATTTCTTCCAGTGAAACTACTATTTATAAATAAACTTGATTTTGACTATCTTAGTGGTTAAAACAAAAACTGATTACCGTTTTTTCTATGCTTGTTATGGTTTTTCAAGAGTTCTGCCGATTGCATTTTTAAAAATTGGTTAAGCCCACAAGGAATCATGTACATGCTGTACAATTTAATTGTATACCATTTCGTTGTCATAATTGGAACTGTTGCTTATTAACTTCTAAGTTAATAATTATTAAAGGTTGCAGCATCACAAGTATCGTAAAAGGATTTTTTTGGCAAGTGAGGAACATTCATCTGTTATCGTGTTAAGTAAAATTATGCTTAGAACCCGGTCCATATAAATAATCGGTTTTGTCATCGAATAATTCAGCGCTCACTAGGTGAAGAGTTCTTGAAAACATAGATCTCCTTGCTGGTTGCTTTACTTGCTTTGTACGTGAGGGCCTTGCATTGATAATGAGATTATAGTTGGTACTTTTTCGACATACCGGTATCTGGAAATTGAAAATATTAATACTTTGACATTAAAGAAATCTATAGTGGTATTTTTCCTTCTCATCTGTTAACAGAATCGAAGGTACTAGTCCATTAAATTTAGAGTATGAATGTGTTCATTTTAAAAATGTCGGAAAGAACGGACAAAATACAATTTTCCATACATACTAAATATCTGGCCAAAATATTTATATTAGAAACAAAGCGAGTATCAATACACAGAGGTTGATTAACTGTAAAATGATGGTTAAGTATACCTTAGTTTAACCAGACCACTGAGCTGATTAACAGCTCTCTTAGAGCTGGGCCGAAGGATTAGACTTATTTTACGTGGCTAAGAACCAATTGGTTACCTAGCAACGGGACCTACAGCTTATTGTGGAATCCGAACCACATTATACCGAGAAATGAATTTCTGTCACCAGAAATAAATTCTTCTAATTCTTCATTGACCGGCTGGAGACTCGAACTCGGGCCTAGCAGAGTGCTAGCCGAGATCTCTACAGACTCGTCCAACGAGGAATAATATAAAATGATGGTAAATGGTATGGTAAAAACGTAAACATTTATTTCATAATTCGAAAAAAAAGTAGTACGTCATTGGCCGGTGCACTGTTTATTAAACTCAGGACCCACTAATAAAGCTTCCAGTTAAGGAAAAGATATAGACCTAGAATCATCTTGCAGACAGCGATGAGCCTCAGTCTCAGTACATTTTTTATGTGAAGTAAGATAGTCTTATCAATGAAGATCCTCCAGACACTTCCAACCCAGTCATTGGTGATATTTCCCTTAGAAAACGGTGCGGGTCCTGGCACTTCCTTCAACATGTTCTGCTTGAACAGCTCCCATAGCAGTTGCATTTCCATTCATAGTTTCCCCTGCAGTGCCATCAGAAGCCGTAAACCGTTCACCTGCTAAGTCTGTATTAGATGGGTGACTAGCACATCTAGGCTCTGAGCGGGTTTGTTGTCTTTTCTTCCAGATATTTCCCTTACTTTGAACATGTTGAGTGGGATTTGCATTGTTTTAATTTTCTTGAACATCACTGAAGTCATCAGAATATTCACTTTCATCTGGGTCGAAATCTTCATCTGACTGATCTTCAAAGTCGATGTTACCTCCATCAGATTCATTTTCATCAATATTAGTGAGATATGAAAGGATTTCCTCACTGCTAAGACCTTGCCTGTGGGACATCATAATGGACCAAATCAGCTAGACCCTGTGGGGTAAATTGAAAAAGTATTTTTTTTTTTTACTTACTCGTCTAATGCTCTTTGGCAATTCTTTTCATCAAGGATTCTAAAATCTCAGAAAAACAACAGATTTAGTGCGGTCATTCTCACAGCAAAATATGTATCTCTGTAAGGAGCGACGTCTAATGGCATATAAACAACTATCGATCCCTCAGAGGGTCAAAATGACCCTTTTGGGCGTTGATAGTAAATTGGGATAATAATGGTTTCACAAAGAACTAATATGAAACACATTTCACCTAATGAAAGCTCATTCAAAATGAATAAAATTCACCATACAAAAATGGTATATTGCTTTACAGGATTAAACTACACCGTTTGTAATAATTTCTAAAGGGTCAAAATGACCCCTCTGGGCATTGTAGTCATTTGCCATTTGGATGTTTTGCCAACTATTAGCTGTAACAAAGAGAAGGAATTTAAACGTATATGTAAAGCTACCACTGTGTTAAATGTAGGTCTCATAGGATAATTGGGTCAGTGTCTTTACCTCACCGTACAAAATAAGGGAAACGTGCTTTGTATGAAAGAAACGTGTAAATCATGACCTGATTTTTCCCGAAGATTGCGTGTAGTTGTTCATGAAATTCACTATTGACTGGGTTACTTACACGCACACACATACATACATACATACATACATACATACACATACATACATATATATATATATATATATATATATATATATATATATATATATATATATATATATATATATATAGTGAGGATTGAGAGGGGTTCTATCAATCGGTAGACATCAGTAGGTGTAGGGTGAAACGTCGCAGCAACAATAAAGTACTTTGAAAGGGAATAAAGGACTGATCCTTACACCTACATATACTATGTATATGTATATATATATATACATATATATATATATATATATATATATATATATATACACAGTATATATATATTATATCTCCTACACTACTGAAAATATGATGCAAAGGGCGTTTGTGAAGTTCTACTGCAAAGAATTTGCTGGTTTAGCGTTATTGATATTTCATTAAATTGTAACAAATCTTTGAATCTGGGAGGCAATTATGAAGGTATTCATGATTAAACTGGCGTTATGGCAGCACTGTCTCTTGCTCATAGCGAGGCTGTGAGTCATTCTATGATGTGATGGCGAATAGCATGGATATGAGTAAGAAAAATTTTGCATTATTGAAGGTTGTGCAGTGAAAACAATGGCCGAGTGAAATGAAGGCAAAGACTGAAAGCGGCGAGTGCTGACCAGTCGTAGATAGCTGGTAAGGAAAGCTTAAATTATTTATCGTCACAAAAAGTGGGAAAAATCTTCGGAGTTGCTGTGACGCATATCATTTACATGATAGAGAATAGCGTCGCTCTTTTAAGTTGGAGGGACCGATGGAGGAAATGGAAAAATTATAACTCGGAGAAGAGAGGGGTTGCCGCTTTTCTCGGAGGGAGACGAGTCTTCATGTCTCTCAAGGAGAACTGTGGAGCGTAAGTGTATTAATGGCTCTTTGCCCTTAGTATGCCCCTCAAAGAGGACTGCAGAGTGAGTCGGTGCTTTGTTTGCGTATCTCCCTGTAGTGAGGCATCAAGGTAAAAACCCTAAGTGGTAGGTAGGATTATATATATATATATATATATATATATATATATATATATATATATATATATATATATATATATATATATATATATATATATATATATATATGCATGTATGTATGTATGGTGTGTGTGTGAGTCAATGTAGGTCAGTAAAATTAAAGAATCTAAAAAGAACTTCCAAAAGGCAGGCCATAGGCTCGAGATTCGGTAACAGCTGTACAAGGATTATCTCATTCCGTCTTTTAATGCATGTGTCAGAAATAAGTTGTTAGATGGCATCGAAATTCTAGACCCTTGGGAGGTACTTATAGAGTCTCTTCACTTGATTAATGTGGGTTCAGTGATATAGCCTTCGAAACGTCAGCTGCTCTTAAAAGGAGTACGTGACTTATTCCTGTCAATATGGTGATTAAAATTATTTAGGTGATTGATGATAGCACAGTTTTGGTGTTTGTATCTGACTGAACGCGTGTATTGAATGATTCGCTGTGAATGAGATTTACCAGTCAATCCTATATAAAATTTGTCACTATCGAGACTGGGCATTCTATATACACCGGCGATTTTGGATTTTGGTTTTGTTGGAAATTAGTTACCTTCTAATCGATGGTATTGGGATATTTGAAATTAAAAGGTTTGGCATGTCTTAAAGTTTGGCTTAACTTTTTAACCCAGTTCAGCAGTTCAGTGCCGGGTTTTGATTTTGAAGGGTACGATAAAAAATTTGGCTGGAATTGTGGAATGCTTTCTCAGTCACATGGTTGGGGTATTTTAAAGACGATAGTTGTTTGCGAATCAATCGAAATTCTTGTTCTAAATGTTCAGGAGAGCAGATCCTAAGCGGATGTAGAAACAAATTGTAGGCCAAATCTGTTTCGCTAGAAACTGTAAAAGTGATTGTAGGCTCATAATGAGGCGGCGAATAAGAGGCAAGTTCAAGGTATTCCAGTTTATTGACAGAAAATATCTGACAAGTCAAGAACTCATGTGAGCGAGAAGTAGCATTTGACAGAGGAAAACAAAGGCACATCTATATACAGTCAGATGTGTTTTCTCACACCTGAAGAATGGTTAACAATTCTATATACAAATTAAGAAGAGATTTCAAAATACATAGGGTTAGAAAGCTTGCAACGCCTTACATACATTAGTAATTACGGTTTTGACAAGGACATAAAGTATCTTCTGAAAAATACATAAAAGATCAGTTGAATCAGAAGCACTGGATCTGTGTTTCCTGAGAGTCTCAGTGTGTCATGTAGATTTTTGTTTTGAAGCGAGTATGCCCTAAGGGTCCCGGCGACAGCTCTGGACCTCAGAGTACTCCCCCAACCCCGAAAGTAAGCCCAGGGGAGTGGGTCGGAGTCTGGGATATAGGCTGGTTTTTATGTGTTGGTGGAGACCTAGGTGATTTTCCCATCTACTGTCAGCTGATACACTTTCTCTCTGTGTTGTACTATGTGGCGTGATCCCGAGTATGTTTTAAGGTCTTCGGGGTAATTTTCTTTTCTTGCTACACTGTATGTCGTCTTCGCCGACATGATATCTTCCAATGCTCTGTGTACATCTTTTCTTGAAAAATGTCTGCCAGTATTTTCAACGCTTGGCTGTAAATGCTTCTGCCGCCGATGTGTTGAATGCTGTATGTGGGGCTGTTCTTAGTCTTGGCAAGACCCACGGTAATTCCTTTCTCCAACTCCCGCCTTGACATCTGGTGATGAGTGCTGATTTGAGGGAGCAGTGCAGCCACTCCACCATGCTGTTCTCTTCTGTACTGTATGCTGTTTTGTGAATGGGTCTTGTCCCAAGGCTTGTGACGAGGGAGCTCCACAAGGTGGAGGTGAAGTTAGCTCCTCTGTCACTTGTTATGTACTGCAGTTCTCCATGCCTGCTGACCCAGTCTGTTAGTGCTTTCACACAACTCTGCTGTCTGCTGCCTTACAGGTATTGCTTCTGACTATCTGGTGTTCCTGTCAATGATCATTAAGAGATACCTGTACCCCTTGCCCCTTGGAGGGGGGCAGGGGTCCCATGATGTTGACGTGGATGTGGCCAGTGGCGCTGTGTTGTTTGGAATTCTCCTATCCCTGTCTCTGTGTGCCGTTATTTTTGATGTTTGATATTGGGGGGGCATTCTCTTGCCCATTTTTTGATGTCTGCTTTCATTCCCAACGAGATGTACCACTCCAACAAAGTTTGAGCGATGGATCTGCCTGGGTGGGATAGGTTGTGAGCGAGGGTTCAGGCTTTCTTTCTCAACCCTAATGGTAGGTATGGGTGAGGGTGTCTGGTACTCATCTCACTGGCGATGGTCATCTCTCCATCATTGATGGATAGGTCGCTCCACATAAGGGCTGGGTTCTCCCGCCGAAGTCACTGTAGGTTCTTGTCATCCTTCTGAGCTAATGCTATTTCAGGATATGATATCCCGATCTGGACGTGTTGATGGAGTTTCGGGAAAGGGCATCTGCCACGTTGTTGGAAGAGCCCTTTGAGTATCTGATGGTGCAGGAGTGTTCTGCTACCGACGATAGGTGATGCTGCTGTCTTGCTGCCACTCATCTCTGCTTTTGGTGAAGGCATGTACCAGCAGTTGGTGGTTCGTCTGCACCACGAATTTTCGTCCTTCTAGCATGTGTCAGAAGTGGTGGATGGCTCTGTGGACTGCCAGTAACTCTTGGTAACATGGAACACTTATGTTCTGCTGGCGATAACTTCTTGCTGAAGAATGCCAATGGGCGATGACCATCGTCTATGTCTTGTTCAAGTACCGAGCCCATCGCTGTGCTACTCGCACCGTCATTAGGGTGAGGGACCTATGGGGTAAAGGAAAGATTAGTGTGGCAGTAGAAGTGATTGCTTTTTTAGCTAATGTAAAGGCTTTATCTTGTTTTTCATACCAACATAGTATTTTTAGGTTTTCTTTTTAAACAATTGTATATTGGGGCCATTATTTCAGCAAGACTGAATATGAAATGGTTGTAATCGTTAATCATTCCTGTGAATTCTTTGACTGCTTTGATTGTTGTTGGTTTTGGGAAGTCAGTGATTGCTTGGACCTTCGTCAGGAGGGGCTTGACACCGTCGGGGCCTATTTGGTGGCCCAGGAATTCCACCACTGGTTTTGCCCATTTGCATTTGCCTTTTGGGTCATAAATCCATTTTCTTTAAGTATTTGCAGGACCCGTCTGACATCTCCCATTTGTTGTTTGATGTTGGGGCTGAATATCAGAACAGGTAGTGTTTGAGTTATGATAATTCGTCTTGTGATAATTCGATTTTGCAATGGGTTAACAATTAATACCAATACGACAATATTTAGAAAATATTTTAAAATTTCGCGTGGGCGCAAGCAGCAGCATATAATCAGGCAGCGAGAGAGACCAAATTATAATAGACCGACACCTTTTCCTCCATCTCTTTATCCCATCTTCTAGTTAAAAAAGTAAAAGAGAATGATAAAAGTATTGTTAGTAACATTATACTTTTGCGTAAATGCGTGCAGCCATAAACAACTGAATGAGAAACTGCTGTTTTGCTAATAACCGAATTTGATAACAACAGCAGTTTTGCTTGTGTTTCAACCATCGTACGGTAGTAAGCTACCGTAGTTTTGTTACAATGTTAAGTCGAATAGGACTGATACATTTTTACATTATACCCTTATTTGCTATGGAGAAAAGATCAGTAAGGAAATATATTGATAAATTTTAGCTGCAAGTTGTAGCTGAAGTTGAGAAAACAATGTTGAAGCTGCTAATGACTATAAATTATTGTGCATCGGCAACATGGATGAAACTTGACAGTAATTAAAATTGGAGAGTTTTCCATTACCAAAAAATTTATATTCTGTTTTATATCGTAATATCTAAGACATCTAGAAAGTCAGTTTTGTAGACCTTTCCGAACCGTGTTTTGAATTTGATGCTTGGTACGGAGTTGTTTAAAGTGGAGAAAAAATATACTAAAATAACACCAACTATGATTCTTGAAAGTGGAATTATTGTTTACATATCTCATCCAAATTATACCCTTTGGTTTTGTGGAAATACGCCATTATATATGTAGTGTATATATATATATATATATATATATATATATATATATATATATATATATATATATATATATATATATGTATATAATGTATATATATATAATGTATATTATATATATATATATATATATATATATATTATATATATATATATATATTATATCATATATATGTATAAATATATGTACAGTATATGTATATAATGTATATATATAATGCATATATATAGTGTGTACAGTATATATATACATTATATGTATGTACATATTTATATTCATATATACATAAATATATGTATATTATATATATATGTATATATGTATATATATGTATGTATGTATGAATAAGGAAGTCCTGCACGACACTACAGCCAAATTGCTTTTTTTTTTTTAGACAGTTTTTCCGAATAAACATACGTTGTTAGACATACCAGTTCTACCTATTTTATTTTATCCTGGGCTACAGGCAAATGGCCCGAATGAGGCACTAGTTTCTTTGAACACAACTGTGAGACATCTGTTAAGAGTTCTTTGGTGAACTGGGAATCGACGTCTGCAGTCAATAGTTTAACGATCTTTAGGGGTATATGTGCTTTTTGTATTTAAAGGAAATTCTGGAGAATGTCTTGTGTGAGAGAGGGAAAATATGCATAGAAGTGGAGAAAGGAGCCCAGCTAGCCACTTTGCAGCTCTTTAATTAAGAAATTATTGGTTTTTGGGAAGCTATATTTTTTTTTTATCTTTTTGCAGAAAAATACAATATTGCAAGTTTTACAGTTATTCAGTAGTATTTACATTTTATTAAATATTTTTGTGCAAGGACCTCAGTTTTATACGCTAGACATCACATATTTAAGTAGTTATCGGAAAAGTAAGTTCTACATATATATTCTTACGATTAAATCATTAAACACTAAACTTAATATAAGCTCAATAATTTTCCTTCTACTGTCATAAAGTCCTAATTTATTTCCCCACAAAATTTTACTTATGTAATAATTTACAATGAACTTAATTGCTGTATTTCGATCTTTCTCTGAAAAACTAGAATTTAATGTTAATATCTTTAATGAATTGTTCACATTTATTCTAAATAAATTTACCAATAGAGAGAGAAACCCCTTGTAGGTTCCATCAAAACGCTTACAAAAGTAAGTCAAATGCATTATACACTCAGTTTATTCACGCGATGCACATAATCTAGAATCTGAAACATTAATCTGAAAGAGCCGGTGTTTTGTTGCAAGGGATCCATGTACAGATCTGAATACGATTTCTCTGTTATATGTATTTATGAATATATAATCTATATTTTTCCAGACATCATCCAGCGTGATAATGGATAATTCTCTTCAATTTTTATTCTATATCTATCATTCATTAAAAACCCGTTTATAGTCTATACTTACCCTAGGATATTTTTCATATTTTACCATTTTGTGTGAAACTATAATAAACTCATTATAATCAGAAGTGGGAAAGATATTAACATTACTAATGTTTTCAAAATTGACAAAGTTAATTGTCCCAAGCTTACAATAATATCCCAAAAATTCATAACTCAGATTTATTTGAAATAGTCTTAAAACAAGTGTAGAAAAAATGGACATAGTTTTTACAATACATTGATTATTCATGCGCACTTTTGCCCCTTTGCATATATATTGTTCTCATGTTAAGGGGGATGATGCTTCCCATTCCACAGGCGATTAAAATTGCGTTTTTCTGTGGATTTGCCAGTGTTCCTAGTTAATAGGTAAATTTGATATTTACCATGCTTTAGCTAGAATTTTATATTGTATTAGTATTGTTTTCCTGAATATTAGTGCCCAGTGTGACTTCTTCTTTTCCTTTCGATACTTTGCCAGTTTTCCTGTTTAGCTATGTCATAATCCTTATTATTGTAACGCCAAGTACTTGAAACAACCCTACTACATTTTTCAGTCCACTGATAGGTCATTCTGTTCGGTCCTTCCAAGAGCCTAACCCGACAATACTTGTATTATCACAATTAAAACTTTCTATATTCCCTCATTTGAGTTAATCAGCATTGAGGTATCATGGTCACAATCTAGTATTGCCAGCAGCGGAGTGTTAGTCGCTTTCAGTGAGAACTTGAATAATTTGGACTTCAGCATTCTATAGAGAAGCTTTTGGACAGTTGCAAAAAATATCATGGGCAATAGGCATCCCTGCATCACAGATCTTTGTACTGGAAAACTTTCAGATTACCATTCCTACATAAAAAGCTTTCACCATTGGCGTAAAGCATTTTAGGGTAATGTAATAAATTAATTTAAGAATCCAAAATTTTTCTAATATTCGGAAAACAAAGCTTAAATCCACTCTGTCCAATGTTTTAGACCAGTCAGCGTAAATAAGGCAGCAGGAATATTTTCATTATTTACAAGTAAACTAGGCTATGTCTCTAAGTAGTGAAGATCTGTTTGGAACAGCACAAAATTATTCTGTCGAAATGAATAGATCCACAGCTTTCTTTAGTATATTTGATATTTTTTTTGCTATTATTTTATAATTTACATTAAGCGTCGTTCTGGTTGCCAGTTGCCCATTAAATGTTGATTTCTACTTTTGCTTGCCACTTTTATGACTCCTTTGTTACCATCCTTACATATTGCAGATTCTTTGAATGAATGTCTTCGTACTTGTAAAATTTCAGTTTTATGCGATTCCACGTCGTCGTATAAAATTCTGTCGATAATCAGTCAGTTCCAGGCATTTTCCATTTTTCATACTACAGGTAGCATTCCAACTTCGGATTAGGTCACTTCTTCTGTTAGCATTTTATCTTTTTTTTCTCCTATAACATTATCAATCAAATCCACAAATACATTTGCACCTTTTCATACATTTTTTAAAATAAAACTCATAAAATTCCCTGTTTTGGTTTTGATTCATTTGAAGATAGTTCCATACTCCGTTTTCAATATGTAATTTTTATCATATTTCTATTTCCCCAGTACATGTAAGGATAACATTAATTATATTTTCTTCCGTCCATTTTTTCTCGCACACTAATGCCATCACAAATTTCGTTTTCCAGTATTCTAATTCGTTCTTTTAGAGAACTAATTTCCACAAATTTATTGCACATACTTGATTGAGCTTCATGTTGACTTCGTAAGACTGACTTTAAGGAATTAAGTGTTTACTACTTTAGAAATATTTATGAAAATGTTTAGAGCCCTTGTTTAATAAACGTCCTCGAATCTGAAATGGAATTAAAATCTTTGTCACTTACGTTTCAACTTTTCCAAAATCATTGTAAAATTTTCAAGTACAAATGGATTTTAGAATTTAGGTTCCGGTAGCTTTTGCCTATTTACCTCTTCTGATCTTATTTTTAACTATAATATGATCAGAGCATGATACTGGAAAATTTTCAGTCCTGACAACATTGTTTTAAAGACCTTTCCTATAAATTCTATTTTATTTAGGGCCGTATAATCTCTATATAAGTACATTCTATTTTATTATTATTAACATAACAGACGTCTTGGAGTTTAATGGCAGTTTTGAAGTGTAGGAGACTTCGAAACAAGATTATTATTAAAGATTCGAACAATTTCTCTTACTAGTCTTGCTGTTCCAATCTCTGCCGATGATTACATTTTGCAGATTATTTCCACAGTAATATAACAGTTCGTTTTGAAATATCTCTTCTCTTTCACTTCTATTATTATTTCATAATGGGACATAAACATTAACTGATTGTCATTCAAAATCCAACACACTACATCTAGCGCTGGTAATATGCCCTCAGCATCCTTCTCATGACAAAATCTTCAATTGTGACATTTCTTATTTGTCAGTATTACAGAAGCGCCTTCGAATAGGAGGCTTTCCAGTTTCTTGTAATTGGTTCACAGCTTTTATGTTATGTTGATGAGTGTATACAATGTCTAAATGATGCAAGTAGGTAAAATTTGATCATTGATTTTCTTATTCACCGTACATAGGCCTTTAATATTTATTGCAGATGTATTTAGAGAAGTGAAGACGTCAAATCATGAGAAAAAATGAGGGTCTCTTACACGTCCGTTTTTATACCATTAGCAATTGGGATTTTAACAAGTTCTTCATCAGAACTCTTCTCTGCTCCCGTCATAACATCACCCAGTCCATCAGCTATTTCGTCAAACTGAGCGTTATGGGGATACTTAAACTAACACTAATAAGCTTGCCATTTTTCGGTCTTTTTCTTTCCGTTAGTTTCTCATTTTTTCCGTCACGTATACTTGCTTTTCTTATCATTTTCTGCTGTAATCACAACAATCGCCTGAACTTCTTTTGAACTGGTCTCTCATCCTCGGACGGGGAAATTAGGGGATTCGTCTCTTCATTTGTTTTATCGTTGCTGCCATCTTCGCAAATAACTTCTTCTCTTACATGCCCGATTTCTTCGTCGTCTAGTGAAATCTTGGTCAAAACCGTTTCTTCTTCCTAGTTTTCCTCTTCATGTTTTCAACGTGTATTTCTTCGTCAGTTTCTTCTTTACCTTTCGTTTCCTTTCCTTCTGCTTCAGTGTTTACAATTCTTGGTTTTCCTTTTCTGTATTCTTTGGGTCATACTAGGAAAGTTTTCCTCATTTAATCTGCACAGTTGCTCTTCTGTGTCACTTGCACAGTGATTTCCTCGCCCTTATCAGTAACATGTTGGCCTCTGTCCAGTATATAAGATGGTAATATTTAATCTACTAATGTTGATGGATAAGGGAATATAATTCCCCCTGTGTTTCATTTTAGTAGTGCAAGTCCAATTTAACAGACCAGTGAAGGGCCCTATATTGAATTCATTATGCCTTATACTTTTCATTTTCCCATACCTATTCAAAATCTAAATGGCTTCCACGTGGGATATTTCAGAAAGGGCATTCCTTACTGACACATAAGTCATAAGTAAACTAAGATTAATTATATTGGAGAAACAAATCCACAATTTTGTATGTGTATATATACATAACTGTGGTTGTTTCTCCAATTTATGACTCATGCTACTATGAGTATTTTTTAATTGATTATATTAACATTGTCCACCTCACTTAATTTAATAACCTTATTCTCATATTCTCGTACACGACCTGCGAATTTCTCTTCAGAATAGAACTTTACGACTACTTTATTCTTGGTAATGTTCTGTACACCAACAATATCACTTATGTTCATTTTTATTTTGATGAACAAAACATCACCAAACAACTCCATTATTACTAATAAAGTTAAAAAAGCAATCCGATGGAATCTTTTCCCCTTAAAAATTGACAGTTCTCCATGCTCTAATGATTATTTTTGAGCAGTGACGCAAGAAAATGATAGTGAACCTTGAAAAATACACTTTCAAGCACTTCACGTGATCACTTCTGTATTTCCTTGGATCTCGTCACTCTATATTACATGGGAACTATATTTTTACAGTGTCACGAAAACTAAAGCAACAAAAATGTCCAAAATAAAGAAGTGCTGTATTCCAATGTTGACTGTCCAGTAGCTGCACCGGGGAGGCCTGGGATCCTAGTAAATCGCTCTGAATTTGGGTTTTTGGAGGTCATAAAAAGTCATTTCAGGTTAATTGTTTTCAATTTCTTGAAAATTGAAATTTCCTTAACACTAAATTAATCAGGCTTTTTTTTTTCTCGTGCAAACCTTAGTGGGAACGTTTTGGGATAGCTTTTTTGTTGATTTTTCAAACTTGTTACTATCACTAAGGCGTTCATGTATTTTGTCAGAATAGAATTATTTATCCATGATAAAAAAATTGCCATCTGATTTCGTTATGATTTCTAATTTTTTTTGTAAGGAATTAATAGCTATCACCAATCTGATTGTACTGTATATATATCAATAAAATAATGAAGGAGTGGTTTTTCTTTCCTCTGAAGCACTATATATATATATATATATATATATATATATATATATATATATATATATATATATATATATATATATATATATATATATATATATATATATATATATATATATATATATATATATATATATATATTTATATTTATATTTATTTATTTATTTATTATGTAATATGTATATTTTATTTTATATATATATATATATATATATATATATATATATATATATACATATATATATTATACATATTATACATACATATATGTCAAAATAGAGTGCTTCAGAGGAAAGGAAAACCACCCCTTCATGCTTTTATTGCTTAATCAAGGATAAACCCCTAGTTGAGGAAAGAGAGGAAAGCAGCAAATAAGAGCATTGCCAGACCCGTCCCATAGGATTTCTCCCATAAAAAGAATAAAGTTTTTAGGCCCATCCAGTACATAACCCCTTTCAAAATGCACCGAAGAAAAAGTTTCGTTCACCGAAATAATGTCAAACTTTCTAGGTATTCCAGTTTTTGTTCTGTTGCTTCGGAAAATATGAATATTTTTTTCCATTTCACTTTTTAAACTCCTACTGGTATTTTTCTGACTCACCCTCAAAAGGACAATATAAAAAACTTTTTAGTTTAAAATTTTAAAAGCCTTCGGGACAATGTCTTTTCCTTTTACATCGCTTAATGAGGTCTGGTTTTGTAGCTCTTTATTTTTCTATATTTATTGTTTGTATATTTTTGACAAACGTTTTCTCTTTGGGGTAGCTAAGCTAATTATTACCTTAATTAACAGAAAAATTGAAAACATCCGTTAAGGCTTAGCGCTCTTTTCGATAACAGAACCATTCCCTGTTTTTTCTTCATTTTACTTTTATTAACATGAGGCATTCTTTAGGTAAGGGCGGTAGGCTGCCTTTCCCATCGGCTACAGGATACAGTAATATTGTTTATAGATTGTACAGGCTGCTTCAGTAGTCCGAAGATACTCACAGGTTATTGTTATCCGTAGTTTAGAGAGTGTGCTAATTTTATTAGTATGTGTGTGTGTGTGTGTGTGTGTGGTCTCTGCGTTCGTTGACTGAGTTTTGTGTTTGGTTTTACATTGTGGAAGCTTCAGAGAACAAAATGTGTTGAAAAAATAGCATTCGAATAAATCTTCCATTTTTAAAACTACTTGACTATACTTTGCCTTTTTCGCTCTCCATTAGAGACTGCTCCCCATCCCCTACCCCCCCTCCCTCCACAAAGACTTGTTAAGTTGTTATAAACTGCTAAGGTTTTTTAAACGATGCTGAAACAATCTATAAGGTTCAGAGGACGTTGATGTTATACGCAAATGTATTTTTATCATCTTCACAGTTTACTCCTTAAACAATTACCATAGCCGTCCTTTTGACTGTTAGACCTGCTGTACAGACAGGGAATTAAAGTAAATCTTCTGAGAGTGAAATAAATGATAGTGTGATCGGTGTAGTTAGGTTAACCACATTGTGTTGCAGTTGCCTTATCGTATTGACTCTGATATTAGGGGTTTGCTTATGATGGTTTGTGTATGTACTTCAGTGCTTAATGGACTCTGCTCAGGAGACTAGCAGACAACACAGCCGAACGAAAAGCAATAAAATGGGTTATTGATTTCAGGCTCTACTGATGCAGAACTTCTCCGATAACATACAAACTGAAGGATTGCTAAAATTTTAAATGTTTGAGTCATGAAACGACTGAAGACTTGCCGAAAGCAGTTGACCTCAGACAAACACCGTAAACTACCGACAGGAATGGGATACAGTCACACTTGACACTTTTATATCACAGCGCTCTGATTATTATTTTCCCGAAATCATTATCTTAATGAGAGAGTATAGAGTCTATTACCGTCCGTTGTGTAATAATTATGTTAACTATATGGTTTTTGTGGTGATGTTTTTCCTGATAGCTGCTGATTCTTCTATAGTTTTTGTATTATGATATCCCCGTTGTTCATTCCATGCCATGCTATTATGGCAATCCACCCTATGATAGTGAGTTTACCGGTATCGCTTGTTTATAAGCTTTTAGACGCCGAGAGCAAATTGCTGCAAATATTATTTTTCAGACGGTTGATTTTCTGCTGCATCAGTTTCGAAGGTGATTAGTTGACTTTTACTCCAGTAGCCTTTTGTAATTGTGCTTCCTGTGAGAAAAAGCTAGTATTAAGATTATAGGTGATTATCATTTTGCTTTTGCATGAATATAAGCATATCCATAAATATATTTCAGTTAGATGCAACTCTTATGTTAAATTTGCCTTATTTATTAGGTTTTCCCGTAATTTCCTCCTTAGTGTTCTTGGCATTGTGTTTTTCACCCTTCTGCGTTGAGCGTTCGTTGACTTCATGCTTTCAGAAATTATCATTTATTTAACAGATTTCAAAATAAAAGTACCTTGTTAGTTGCATGCAGCCTTACAAGTATGTTGTTTGTCACTGAACAGGCTTTCTATAAATACCTAAGCGCGTTGTAAAACACGTGAGTTATATTTATGTATCATCAAATGCTTGTGTACTTAAACTACAGTAACCAGTGTTTTATCTTGATCAACACATTTCTCATCATCATCGACTTTTCAGAAAGATTTTGTAAGGCACAACTTCATTTTGCTCATGATAACCCTTTTAGGTTATTCGTTTCATCAGGTTTCAGATCGGCTTAAATTTTCCTAAGCTTTTACAAAGTAAAACTTATTGATGTAAAACTTATTCATGGGAAACGCAGCGAAGCAGAGGAGAATCCCATCCGCGTCTGCGGAACAACAATAGCATAAACCTCACGATCCCCTTGAACAACAAACCCTTCCGAGTGATTAACAAGCAAAAGGACGCATTACCATCTCATTGGGGAGACGAAGCAGTCATAAATGAAATACAAAAGTCAGCCGTCGACGGCATCTCGTTTAGAGGGAGCAAGATATTTGCAAAAGGTATTTTGGGCAAAACAGAATATTTAATGGCAACGAGAAGGGGAAATATGCGACAATGAATATCACCTCAAAGAAAATCTTATTTAAGAGAAACGTTTTATCTTACGGGGAAATACAGAAAGGAATTGTAACTGCACTGACACGAAAGATTATGGGAGAGGGAGGGAGGAAGATTAAGGCAGAAAAGGTAGCAGGGAGATTAGGGATGGCGGAGTGATGTTGCGAGTCATGGCATTCTTAATTCGACTATTGCCGAACACTAGTGCTTCTTTTGAACATTTTGACTGCAAAGAAATGTGTATCAGAGTATGAAATGCATGACAGTTTATGCAGTGGACCTTTTCCCCCGAGTTAACGGGCTCGTTATCTGAGTTAAAAGGAAGTGAAATAATCAACTGAATATTTATTGAGAAAATGTAAACCTGAATGTTTTAGGTGTCTATAAAATGTAAACCTGAATGTTTTAGTTGTCTATTGTTAGTGTGTACTGCTTTGCTGATAATTGGACTGTAAGTAAAATGCAGTGATAGAAAGTTCTCGAAATATGGATGGGAAATGATTCAAGTTCATGGAAGCTTCTCTGGACTCTTGAACTTTTCCACATGAACAGGTGGAAGTCTTGGTGGTTCTATGGTATGGTCTTATAACAGTTATCGTCATCAAGACGGAATGGAACGCTGCATTAGCTAAAGCGCGATGCATTTGTGCTCATTTATGCAAAACTTTATTGCGTTTGAGCTCTTTTTAATTTGAGAAAACTGTATAAGATGCAGGTATACTCAACCTCCCCACAAGTTGTAACGAGACAACTTTCCAGAAACGTCATTCGTCACACTATGTGTTCACAGTCTATTTTTTTTTTTCACAAAAAAAAAAAGTATACCTTAGTTTTAACCAGACCACTGAGCTGATTAACAGCTCTCCTAGGGCTGGCCCGAAGGATTAGATTTATTTTACGTGGCTAAGAAGCAGTTGGTTACTTAGCAACGGGACCTACAGCTTATTGTGGAATCCGAACCACATTATAGCAAGAACTGAATTTCTATCACCAGAAATAAATTCCTCTAGCTCTTCATCAGCCGGCCGGGGAATAAAAAAAACAATCAGAATATGTGCTTTCGAGATGGAAATACAATGTCTAATATTCAGTTCATTAAGTTTAGAAATGTGGCAGGCATTGAGTTTGGATTACCTGAAACAAATAAAGGATAAAGGGCAATAGTCAACAATGACTGCACCTTCAGCAAAGACAGAATTTTCATTACGGCGATGATATCATTGCAGAGTCCTGTAAAAATTGCAGTGGCAGGGTTGAAACCGACTGAATATGAAGTTTTAACTTTATCTTGGTCGAAATCCCACTTCCACTTCCCCACTGATAAGCAGGGGACCGGGTCAGACGGAAAGACTACTGTGTAAGTATATGAATTATTGAAAGAAAATATATTTTAATGTTTTTCATTTTAAGGAAATGCTATCAAATGTCGTTGAAAATTTCCGCGCAAGCGTAATGGTTTTACGCTCGAATGCAAAGATAATGCTCGCAAATTTATGCACCGCCATCTTAAACTCATACCTGGTTGTTAGCTACTGGTAGACAGAACTTGAACTAAGTCGTGTGATGTAAGTCAGAATTTCTCTAATGTTGTGTAATTCTAAGTAAATGATTTATTTCTTAACTGGAAAAGTTAATTGCGATAAGTTGGGCAATTCGGTGGTTTGTTATGTCCAAATAATTTGGATTTTCAAGGCACTTCTGTAACAGGCGCGTTTAGGTCTAGAGCAGCAGTTACTCGTCTTAGTTTTAGTGCGGATATTATCATATATCGTGTATTTCATTGCGATTTCTCCACGAAAGTACACATAATAGTGATTCATGTAATGCTGAGAAGCGTGAAGCTGCACTCGTGTGCCAATGTTCATTTTATTAATACATGTATTTTGCTTGTTTTTCCTTTGTAAGCATAAAAGTCTAGGGTAGTGTAAATGCGTTGTGCGGAATCAAATTCTCTTTGTATTTTAATAATTTACTTACATCTGTCTATTTATTAATCTTTTGATATCATCGCTTTCTCGTGATCTTAAATGGCAAAGTCCGCAGTACTATGTATGTACAAATATATTGCTATATACAAGAAGCTTTCTCCAGCTTGATCAGTTGGCCTCTTCAGACAGAATAAAAGCTTCTAGTATATAGCAATATAGGCTACTCGTACATACTGTACATACTACTGCGGACTTTACTTTTCCATTTATTAATTTGTTAATTAATTTTTTTTTAAATAGATCTCTTCTTTCTGTATTTCCTATTACCTTCTGTTGTTTCCATTAAATGAAGACCGTATCCTTTGGAAGCTTGAATTTTAACTCAGCGGCCGTTGTAGGCTTGTTGTATATGAATAGGGTTCATCTTCTGAATAATAATAATTATGATTTCGTAAGATCTTTTAACTTTTAGGTTAGGCAGTATTTCAGTTCATACGCATTTAAGCGTTAAACGAAATGCTTTACGGTGTTACAGGCCTTACTGTACTCCGACCACAGTAAACTTATTATTTTTCGTTTACATATTGAATAGCACTAATTGCGACTTCACTCACAATCGTTTCCCGTTTTGCGTAAAAACCTGTGCTATCTTCAAACGATAAAAACCTGGCTGGCTGCGGCACTCAACTAGGACCTCATCGCTGGCTGCAAAGCAACAGATAACTTAAATTTTTCTATTGTTGTATTCAACCAGCCTTTATTTGATTCTTAAGTTTCTTTTATACTTAGTAGCTGGTTGTCCTGCCTCGTCCGTAGTTGTCGTGGTTTCTCAAGCTGTTTGTCTCTGATTAATTATTGAGTTTGTTTTTTATTTTTAAATAATATTTACAGCACCTTTCAAAGGTGGGTAGATACATTTAACATCTTTCACTTGCTGTGATGGTAAATATTGCGTCTTGCAATGTTCTTGTGATTTCAGTGACTCCTAAAATTTGGTCCTGGAACCTTGATCCTTTGAGTCCTGGAAGCTTCTGAGAAATATAGTGATCTTTTAACACTGTATATTTGTATGCCCCCGTGGACTTTGAAATTCTCGAGCTTTTTTTATTTGTTCTCATTTATTTCCTGGTGGTCTGGAGAATTTTAAGAGCCCTATTTTTTGTTTTATAATCTGTGAAAGATTAGTAGTTTTATTGCCTCTGATATTTTAGAAATGCATGGGTATTTATCTCTGCTGCCCAAGAAACCCTGAAGTCAGTTTGCTTAATATAAACTATAAAGACTTGAAAGTTTCTGTTGCTTTATTATGGTTTAATGACCTCTGCAATACTTAGGATCCATGTTTTTAACCCCCATCCCCCTTTTAACCTAAAATACTAGATGTTTGCTAAATTCAGGATCCGCAGTTCAACTTTTGTAGTATTATAGTGCAATACTTCGTGCTGTTATTTATTATATTTTGAAGTCTTACCGATTGTCTTAGATGTTCTACAAGACTTAAAGTCTCCATGTATTCCTTAATTTCAGGCTTGCGTAGTTTTTACAACCGATGTGAAGCTTTTATTTATTCCTGCATTCACGATATTTTAGAGCTTTATGAAACGGTCATTGCAGTCTGGTTTTTTTCCACACCTTTCTTATCACCTGTAATAATTTACTAGCATATAAAGGTATTGGTACGACCCACAGGTATTGTGATTTTACCCCCATCTTTTTTTTTTTATCCACTGCAATTGTTTGGGCATACGTGCGCAAATCCAGTTTTGTCCCTGAAAGAAGAGAAAGTTTTTAAGTGTTGACACTTATCTCTTTCATAGCCTAAATTATTCAGGAGGCAAAGTGTAAGGCAGGAACTTCAACATTCGGCAACAGGCCGGTGATAATATAGGTCTTTATGCGATAAATATCTGAAATTTTTTTATGACATTCGATCCCGAAAGTTACCGAAGGAGTATGAGCTGATTCAAAGGCATCTTGGGTATTATGGCATTTTGGAAGTTGTTACGAACATGAACTCTACAATAACGCGATAGATTTCTAATATGATTTCATTTTATCCCTTACTTTCCGCTTTTCGAGATCAATACTTTTCCATAGGAAATTGGGGCACTATGGATTTAAATAAAGAAACCGTGTCAGAAATGTGACTGCTTATGAAATGGAGAAATTCCCCGTGCAAAATTTTATTCCAGTGTAGTCGTGCATTTTGTATTTCATAAAGAAGGATGAAAAGTTATTGTGCAGTTGATCTCCCTTTTTGTTTAAAAAGACTTCATATTTTCATACCTTACAGCGATAGCTGGCTCTTTTTATGGGCGACGCATAAAAAAACCTGTTCCAGGAAATTAAACGACTAATGTTCTGTAAGGGAAGGATTAAAAATTTCTGCTTATATTATATATATATTTACTGTATATAATATATTTATATATATGTATATATACACTATATTTATATATGTATATATATATATGTATATATATCCATGCATGTATGTATGTATATATTTGCACATAAAGGTATTTATAATGAGAGTTACCTCATTAAACGAGTGTGTGTGAGTATATATATATATATATATATATATATATATATATATATATATATATATATATATATATATATATATATATATATATATTTAGCAAATAGTAAAATTACATAAGAAAGTGTATTTTGAAAGCAAATAGACTAAAATTATGGTATGAAAATGAAACTATCTCCAAAAGATTTTGTTGATTGGAGGGAAAAACTTAAAAAAAGAAACTTAGGAGTCACATGGTAGGATAAAGCTAGAAATAGCACCATAACAAAAATTACGGAAGTTCCATGTGTAGATGAAATAGTGATGAGATGGACATCGATTGGACATATCCCTAGGAGAGTAGCACGTGACAAGAGTCAACTGGGCTCCTTTAGGCAAAAGAGGAGTTGGAAAACCTTGACCTACTTATATGAAAACTAGAGAAGGGGGCTAGTGATGAGTGGATATCTGTGGAAGATGAAGCACTGGGGAGCATAAGAGCAAGTCGAATTTCTGAATTTTTTAAGTTGTGTAAAGTGACTGTAAGTTTATTCTTAATGTAAAATTCTATACACAAACTAAAGTAAGGTAATTCCAATATTTACACCATGGCTTCGGTATGTAGATGACAGTTTGGCTATTATACCTATAGACATAAATGCTTAACCTCTAAGATAAATTTGATAAACAAGTCACGTCTGTTAAATTCACACTATACAAGGGAAAAGATGGATGGTTGGTCTTTTGTAGACACTGTTATCAGACGTGAATAATTTCAGTGTACATGTAGTATGCAGAGGAAAACAACAGGTCATTTAACTTCTGTATATTATTTTTCTGGACATCCTGTTAATATAAGAATCATTATTCTCTTTAATGTACTTGCATTTACGTGCTGTCAGTCCAGAACACTAGGAAAATAGGGAGGAACTTTATGCTATATAACCCATATTTTGGATACTTACAGCCACAAAACTGGTAAGTTATTTTATAATAAAAGAGAGAAAAAAGTTTTTCAGGTCTTGGTATATTTATCATTCAAATTATACTTTTAATATATCTTATTCGTAACTTCACGAAAATGCTCTTAGAAACTTGTCTTCTTTTCCTGATGTTATTATTGACCATCCCTCTTGTGACAGATATTTTCTTCTTTCATTCTTTTCACCCAAAGATGATCTTGTTAATTTTGTGGGCTACCACAACACCATTGCCACTTCATGAATACATGGCTCCATCAGCATTCAAAATACTTTCTCTAATCAGCTCTTGACATTTGTTTAATTTCCTTATCTAGACTTGGGTACTTAGCACGTCCTACTTTGTCTTCTTCATCTCCTCCTTCAAATCTGTTTACGCATACCTTATGCTCTTATTTCTCCTTTATTGTATCCAAGGTTTCAAAAGTCTAAGGTTTCCATCTTGTTACTCAATATCCCAGTGCCTCTTTACAGCAGGCTGATATAGTGTCATAAGTTAAACGAGTATTCATTCATAGTCTGCTTCTCCTGATATATATTGTCTAGAACTGCAAATCTTTTTCGACATTCAGTTGCAAAGCCTTTTGATGTTCATCCTCTCGAAGGTTAATTGTCAAACCTGTAAAAGTTTTTTGTTGGGTGCTTCTCTTTTCAGCCACAGTGTGACAATGGCAAGTTGTTGATCACTGTCGACATTTGCTCCTTTATAGGTCTTGACATTTCTCAGTGTTCTTTTTCTCTTTTTATTAATAGTTATGTGACCTGTTTGGTTTTATGATTGGTAGTTGGGGATGTCCCAGGTTATTTATATATGCCTCCCATTACCAAATGACTTTAGCGCAAAAACTAATTAATTGCACTCTGTTTTCATTTTTAGTCCCTCCCAAGTCTTCCTTACCCATTACATCCTCTCTACCATCGTTGCTCCCACAAGCTATTTATTCGTGTCACAGAAAACGCTTTTCTTATATCTTCCTAGTATTTCATCTATAACATCCGGCAGGTCTATATATAATTCAGATTTTAACTGTGGAGATTTAATTCATTAGTGCATAGCATACTGTCATACTTTTACTGCACTGTTTTGATTTAATCCTTGCATTGCGCTGTTTTGACTTAGTCCTTGCCAGCAATCCAGTCAGCCAGTACCTTTTCTGCATTTGGCATTAACATCGTACCTACTCCTGTACCAATTCCAACTGTTCTTCCTAAATAAATCTGCATATTCCCCCCCTCCAGTCTCTCTTTTACTTATTTTTGTGCGCAGTGATACATATGTAACCAAGATGTCCACTTATATCGTGAATTAATTTCCTACCTGTTCTCTCTTTTCCTTTTATATTTAAGGCTCCCAAGTTCTTAATTTCCTATTTTCAGTATAAAACTTAGTATTTGCAAATTGGGAGATTCTCAGTACCCCATATAGCCGGGACTGGGTGCTATTTCTAAATTTTTGTACTTATCCATTTATATGGCAGAATCCATAGAGGATTCATTTGCTGAAAACGAGGATAGCAAGGTTCATTGTAGCAATTATAATATGTTATATATATATATATATATATATATATATATATATATATATATATATATATATATATATATGATATATATATTATGTTTGTGTATGTAATTTTGTGATATAATGTAATTTTTGTACTTTTACACAAATTGTTCATTTTTGCAGTATTAAACCACAAGTATTGTTTAATATCAAATACCTTGAGAATAGCTTACACCTAAGGTTAATGTTAATTGATAAGTGCTTCGTCACTGGCAGGATTCGAACCGTTGCCGCATTTGGAAATGACAGATAGTGACTTTGACCACAGAGCCATCAAGTTGATATCGACAGTGCTGTACATATGTCTGTCGAATTCAATTCTGTACCAAGAGGCGATATCAGCTCACTTTCACCTTTATAGATGATTGTAATGCTTAGCTAATCTTGAATTCCCCTTGGGTGTTAGTTATTCCCAAGGTATAATGAACTGGATATCAAACGATATTTGCAGCCTAATATTTGTAGGTATATATGTATGTATGTGTGTATGTATTTATGTATGTATGTATATTTCTATATGTATGTATGTATATTTCTAATTGACAAGTGTTTTCTGAGAAAATTTGGTTGAAAGCGACTGTGCTGGTTGCTTTCACAAGATTATGAAGGTATTGTTTCATTTGAAAAACTGCTTTCTATGTATGTTTGGATAGGGGTTGCCAGATGTAATTCATTTAATCATAAATTCAATTATTAGTATTGCTACTGGTAATAATACTGGCATAGCTGGTGAAGCTCAGTTTGCCTCCATCTGTGTTGTCTTCAGTGTGGTGACTGCTTGTCTATGAGATGTTCTCTTCTGCAAGAAAGATCTAGCCAAGAATGATGACAAAGAGGCTGGATCGGCTGGGTTTTATGGCTGTGGGCCAGGCTAAATGCTCCCTTCCTCAGCCACTGATCTGAATCTTCATTGGATGATGGGATTATCCTGGGAGTTGACTGAATTCTCTGGTCATTTGTCCTAATTGTTGATTAGTGAGCTAAATGATAACTGGAATTTGCTGGTTAGTGGTTGGCTCTGGGTGGCAAGGCTGAGGAGGGTGCTTCTTCTGAAGGGAGTGCCCCTCCTGATGGGGATGCTGATCCTAAATGGTATGTTACTCAAAATGGGGTGTATGCACCAAGGGGTGTGTTGCTTGTGGGGTTTCATTGCTCCCGGAGGGTGTGCTATCCTCTAAGGGCATGTTACTTCTCATGGGAGTGCTGCTTCTGTTGAACTACAGAAGGCAGTGGGAATTCTGCAGTTTGCTGAACGTTGATGGAAAGGTGCTGACAGTGATAAACATTACGTCTGTGGTCTGCAGCTTCCTAAAGTTGGTCTCGTTGTGAAATATTTGGGTCTCTTTATTTAGCTTTGCAAGGATGGCCTCATATAATGTACTTTGGAGAAAGTGTTGGAATATTGACCCCTACCAGTGTAGATGTTGGAGCCATCACAATGGCCTCCTTATAAGATTCATATATCACATTGGTGGTAGCCTCTTTGGGAGTCTTGGGTGCTGTACCATTCTGTATTTCAAAGAATATAGAGGTTGGGCCTGCAGAAGATTCTGAATGCAATACTGGAGTCCTGGTTAGTAGGACTGACTCCTCTCCTGATGATCTTCTTATGTGCATCACACTCCACATGGTATACGTATGTTGTGGAAATCATTTCTAAGTTAGACAAGGATCTATATGTATAACCGTTGTTAGGAACTAGCAAATATTATCAAGCCCGTTGTAAGTCGCAATCCAGCTACTGTAGTGTGGAGGTTGCAACAGATCTATTGTATGAAAAAGGCATTCCCCTGTGGCATTGAGGTAGCAACTCACATCAGTTGTTTTTGTAAATACTTCTGCAGGAAATTTAGCACTTGCTTGAAGAGGTCCACATGTAAGAAGGTGTAGGATAGGCTGGATTTTCTCTCAGGCAGGAGACGTCTTTATCAGTATTAGTGGTAATGAAAATTTCATCAATATACCTGGCATATATTCCAGGAGTGAGTTGTGGAAGGCACTTCCTTCCACATACTCGTATACCATGTACTTGTTTCTGAAGGGAACTCCTAGTGGGTACCCCATCATCCTACTGTTCACCTGAAGAATTCACTTCTGTGTAAGTAAGATGTGGCTTTCTTTAAGTAAGTTTCTAACATGGCTTACAGTATGTTTTAGAGATGTCTAGTGCTATTAAGTCACTCCTGTATACAAGTTCTTGATGATGTAAGTGGTCTAGTGAACAGTGACACAGTAAATAGGGAGTTAACATCCAAAGGCAGAATTCTGTTGTATGATTGAGCTGCTCAAAGCATGTCAATAAATTTATGTAGCTGATGAGACTGATCGATGTGTGTTACACAGGGAGTGAGAAGGGAGTTCAACTTCTGGGCAGCATGGTGGGTAGGTGTACTAACTTGAGAGATAATGGGACTGAGATGCATGCCTGGCATGCACATCTTAACAGTAGCATAATAGTACCCAGACTTGTAGTCCCCAATGAGTTGGTTGTGAAGGGCTTTATCAAAGAGTTGGCACTCAGGATGAGATGGTTTATCACCTCCACATTCTCACTGGTGCCCTTCTGGAAACACTGGCTTTATCAAAGAGTTGGCACTCTGGATGAGATGGTTTATTATCTCCACATTCTCACTAGGGTCCTTCTGGAAACACTGGAATTTTGATGGATTGCCTAGTATATAGATAATATAGACTGACTAATCTTCCTTGTGGATAATGATATCATATTGTTCCTGGAGCTCTTTGGCAGCAAGCTTCAGTTTGCATGTAAATTTCAGACTCCTGTAGTTGTCTCTATCACATCCAGCTGCTCCTATAAGTTCCTCCCAGATGGTTGGGATAGGGTCACTTGATTTTTTCCTGTAATGTAAGGAGGTTGTCAACAAGACACTCAGGTTCAATTCACTTGCTCTCAATCCTATAGAAGGGTAGTGCCATCAGTGCACCACACTCGGTGTACTTTAGGGATTACTTAAGGTTCTTTCCAGCATCCCTTTGGCCACTAACTGCAACTGTTTTCTTTCCTTTTGTTGCACCTCCATTCATAGTCTCTTTCTTTTGCTCTTTCCACCCTCTCCTAACAATTTTTTCATAGTGCAGCTGCGAGGTTTTCCTCCTGTTACACCTTTAAAATCTTTTACTCTCAATTTCCTCTTCAATGTTGAATGCCCTCATAAGTCCCAGTGCTTAGTCTCAGTGCTTGGCTTTTGGCCTGAATTTTTTTTATTCCAGTTCCACTTGCACTTGCTCTCGAATTGAAGGGACCAGATGAGATGAGCAAACTAGATGATATTACTCCATGTCCTGGATATTATAAGGCGTATAGAAGAAGTGGTGAAAAGGATACCAAAGGTGAAAGGGATGAATCATTGCGTAAGATTGTTTGCTTATGTGGAAAGAATGGGGTGATGGGTGGAGGAGAAAAATATATTGAAAATGCAAGATAAATGGCATAAAGGAGACTTCGTAAGGAAGGGTTGAGTTGAACGGTGCAGTTTCTACAGAGGTGACAAATTGCCGATGAGCCTTCTGTAGGGAAGTTTATGCACAGTGGGTTCATCCATGATTCAACAGTCAAGATAGGTATGAGACCATGGGTACAGTGTTGCTTTTCTTTTGACCCATTATTACATTATATATATATATATATATATATATATATATATATATATATATATATATATATATATATATATATATATATATATATATATATATATATATATATATATATATTATATTATATTATATTGGTACACCCATGGAGTTGGAAAAACTTTCATTATTCAGGATGCGAAGAGGAATGTTATAAGTGGCATCAGGTGAAACTTTATTTCTCCTCCCTTCCCATATCTTCTGATATGATGAATTGGGTGCTACGCTCATCGTAAGTACACGTCATAGGCCGCCATTTATTAGGCTTATCCCTTCGGCCGTTTCAAGGAAAATTTGAAACTAAAATTACAAAGTTGTAAAACAAATTTTTGGGTCTTAGTGTGGCTGTCGATTCCACATTGATTGAAATATTTATATCTTTTTCTGGAAGTGAAACGCATGTTACTGCCCAAGTTCAGGTACATTTGATCTAGAGGATAATTAGATCTTTTGTCTTCGTTTGTTTTTGTACAGCAAAAGGAAAGCCTGAGTCATCTTGAAAGATGATTATTTTTGTAAAGAAAATTACTAATGTATTGTTATTTGATACACCGTGTTGCATCTATTATTATTATAATTCCTACTTCTCTGTTATGATGAAAGAGATGTAAATTCCCAAAGACCACCTACGTCATTGCTGTGTTCAAATAAAAAAAAAAATTGATTGTTTCAACCCCGACCAAAAAATGGTTTGTTTTAGATTTTTTGTAAATACACAGTCGAGTTGTACTGTAGGGCACTGGAACCAGTGCCTTTCTACGTTAACAGTATTATTATTATTATTATTATTATTATTATTATTATTATTATTATTATTATTATTATTATTATTATTATTATTTAAAAGGACAAAAACATGATTATGCCAAAATCTGGGTTGATTTCTTCATAAAGTTTTGTTTTTGTCATCCTTTAACGACAGAAACGATTCATGGTTTTCAAGAGAGCATAGTCATCAGAATCACTTTAGCAGTAATTTCTTGTCAATTATTATTATTTGAGTCTAGATAAATATTAAGTTTTATGCTCTCCATTATGCTCTTCAGAATTCTGTCTACAGCAGAACAGAGAAAAGTTTCTCTCTGGTAGTTTTTATCTTTTTTTGTGTAATTTGTAGTCTAATAATAAAGCTGTTTATTATTATTATTAT
>NC_089743.1:19786197-19821197 GCF_040412425.1 Macrobrachium rosenbergii | reverse complement strand
AGTTAGTATAGCCACAGGAATAAGAATTATCACCATACAAATTAAGCACATGCCAGGAAACTGCAAGAAACTTGTAGAATTTTGGCCACTAAAACTTTCCCAGCATTACTTGAAAAAAATTCCTTTCCCTCTTAAACCAAATAAGGACAGATCGAAACCATGCGACAACAGACCTAAATGCCTCCTAATAATAATTTCCAAATTATTCGAGAATAAAAGTGGAGAGTCTTCAGTATTTTCTGAAACACTGTAGGTTTTTATTTGAACGGCAGATAGTTTCACCAACATCGGAATGCTTTACCTGTAATTACACTGCTCTGTTTCAACTCATCTGACCTCGGAAAATTAACGTTCATTGACATGCGGTCATGGCAACACTGTGGGATGTACCGCCCGCAGATAGAAGATGAGAGAAAAGTGGTAGATGAAAGACACGAGAGAGAATAACAAACAAATGCTTGAGAGAGAGAGAGAATAATGAACGAAAGGAAAGGGAGAGAGAAATAACGGCAGCCTCATTGTCTCAGAGCATCGTATTATAGGGCTAGGCCTGTCGTTTTTTCAAACTTGATTAATTGTCGAAATTTAGTATTTTTCATATTCAAATTGTAAGATTAGATAATATGCCCTACCATTTCATAAGTTAATGCTCATCGAAAAGTGCGTAAGATTTACAGTTAGGCTGAGATTTTCCTTATCACTGTATCTTTCGTTGTTGTTACCCGGCACACCGTAGAAAAACATTATTATTATTATTATTATTATTATTATTATTATTATTATTATTATTATTATTATTCATAAGATGAACCCTATCCATATGGAACAAGCCCACAAGGGCCAATGACTTCAAATTCAAGCTTCCAAAGAATATGGTGTTCATTAGGAAGAATTAAGAGAAGGTAAAGGGAAATACAGAAAGAAGGGATCTCACACATTAAAAAATAAAAAATAAATTAATAAATTAATAGATAAAAATATATCAAAAGGCCAGGAGAATAGCATTACGGTAGTTGCATTGCATCTTCACTTGAACTTTTGAAATTCCAATTGCACGACATTCTCAGGGAGATTGTTCCACATTCCAACGGTGTGAGGAATAAAGGACCTCTGGAACAGAATTTTTACAGCGAGGCACATTTACTGCACATTGGTGCTGCTGTTCAGCAAATCTGGTTGCTCTCGGCAAGCAAAAGGGGATCAGGGACCAGTTGTAAATGTGAAAGATCTTTATTGAAATACAACCTATGAAATAACTGCTAATATCAGGAAACAGAAACCTACCACCACAAACCACTTTATCTAAAAGAGACAAATCTCTGGCAGAAGCAGACATCCACACCGGAGAACAGTATTCTAGTAATGGAAGGACAAATAACCCAAAACAGGTTGTATTGATTTTATCGCTGTTATAAATATATGAGGCCTTTCGTACAGTACCTAACTTTCGTGCAGAATTTGCTGGCACTTTCATTAGATGTCTCTCAAAAGTTAGATGTGATTCAGAAGTTACACCTAGAATAGTTAAAGCTTCAGATTCAGCAGAGTCCCATCGACTTGGAGGGGAGGATGGGGTGGAAAATCTGTACAAGATCTGCTAATCAATAGTGTTTTCGTTTTACTGGAGTTCAGCCTCATACCCCACCGACTGCACCATTCACTAATCTGCTCGATGTTCTGATTGAGAGTAAGGGCAACTTCATTTCTCATAAGTGGAGACTTTACAACACCCACATTAGTGCTGTGGCAAGTGGCTCTAAAAATGAAGGCACCCCTACCGGATGTATAACAAGTTGAATGTGGTATCAAATTGAAGCTTTAGTCTTGTACTTTCTAGAAATGGAGTTGTACTTGTCAATATCCCTGCACAACGTTTTCTTTTTAACATTTTTTACCGTAAACTTCCCTAGAATTTTTTGTGCAGTGTATACGCTTACTTTATCATATTCTTACACTTGCAAAAGATTTAAACACAAATAAGGCATAGTTTTATATACTTTAGGATATGAGGAATCACAATATGACCACCATTTTATTGTCGGAAGCACATAGAATTAAATAATAGAGAATTCTCTTTCAAATATAGTGAAAAAAATGGAAAAACATAATTTCATTTACGTTCACAACCAAACTGTCACAGATATGAAAATTTCTGCCTTATGCAATGTTTTAAAGCATTTAATGAGAATTCTAATGAGACCAAAAGTAACATTCTAGAATAATCTGAAACTGAATTAAAGTTAGTTTTTCATGAAGAACTGAGCCAGCCGACAGCAGGGCTCAGAACACTCATTGTTTACTCCTAATCGTATATTTTGTATGTTTCTTCACAATTGCATTATTTTGTTATGCTTCTCTGTAGCTTGTAATTATGCATGTGTCCTATTCTTTTCAGCTAATGACCCTGTAATATAAGAATAAAGTCAACCTATAATCATGGAAGAAAGTGGACCTCCAAGGAAGAAAATTAAATCTACAAATTGTGTCATATGCAACAAACTGCTTTCTGGGGAAAAGGCCATAAAGGATCCAACACAACAAGGTATCCGTACACTCTTAGATGCTGCACAACTCCGACAAGACGGCGTTTATGAAAGGCTTTCACGCAGTCACGACGACATCCTGAATGGTACCATTAGAATAGCATTTCACAAAAGCTGCAGATCATCATACACAGCAAAACATAATGTGCAACTAGCTGTCAGGAAACGAAAACCAGAGGCTTCACCATCAACAAGCCACAATCCATATCTAGATCCACACAACAAAAGATATCTGCGGGTTGACACACCAGACTTTAACATCAGAATCTAGTGTTTTATTTGTGGTAGTTCCTACAAACGCAACGAAAAGTTAACTCAAATTTCGACAGGTACTGGGAGCTCAACACGTGAACATGTGCTCAAAGCAGCTAGGCAAAGAGGCGATGAAAAAATAGAACTCAGGATGTTGTCATGTCCAGATTTATTTGCTTATGATGCGAAATATCACCGATCATGTTATGCTGGATATATCAGTAAGCGCAACATTCAAGTAGTAGGGTCAAAGGTAAAAAGTGAACCATTGGATGACCCATTTCAAAAGGGGTTCACGGTATTATGCGAAGAGGTTGAGCATACTTTGTTGTCTGGCAGGAAAGAAGTATTACATCTGAATGAAATGAACGCAAGATTTATAGAGATTCAGTGCAGTGTTGGCTCACCTGAACCAGATTCATGCAGATCATGGAAACTCAAAGAAAAACTGAAGGGACACTTTAGAGACAGGTTAATTTTCATCTCTCAGTCTGGCAAATCTGACATAGTTTGTTCCAAGGAATTATCATTAGGTGATGTATTGACACGAGTTAATGAGATAAACCTCCAGAACACAGATGATAGTACTGAATTTGCATGAAAGCGATTCAGCAACATTACACAGAGCTGTAGGTATTGTAAGAAAGAGCATTGCCAATGTGTCATTCATTTCATACTTCTATCTGTCCAGTGGTGATTTAGTCATGGAGACGTGTGGGATTTGTCCCTACACCTTTACTTGAATTCATTTCTTGGTGTACCTCAGGCAAAGCCTTCACCAATGCTACATGCCATACTGATGGATATGTTAGTGATAATCTTGTAAAAACATTAGCAATATGTCACAACATCATTGGACTCAGCCATAACATTGCGACACCTATCAGTTTTGGTTTAGGTATTCATCTACATCACAAATTTGGAAGTCGGCAGCTCATTGAAACTCTGCATGGTCTGAGCTATTCTATTCCCTATGATGAGATTAGACGGTTTATGACATCAGTGGCAGAGGATGATGAACATAAAGATGGCACATACATTCCACGAGGAATTGTTAATTACAAGGAAGGTGACTGGACTTCCAACATAGATGCTGCAATCGACAATTTTGACCAACATGAAGAAACACTTGATGTGTTATATCAAAGAACCGAGTCAAGCGGCATCATTAGTGGTGTTCCAAGATCACAGAAAAAGACACTACATGCCTTGCGGTATATGGAGAAACCATTTTCAATCTTTAACAAACCTCATAAAAGGCCTGAACCAAAGCGTGTTGCAGAGGAATCCATCTTCAATACACATGATGTGAACTTGCACAGGCAGGTGGAAGCGTGTGATTTAGTTTGGAAATTGTGTAGAAATACTGATGACAGGACCATCCTACCAGCATGGTCAGGATTCAATGCAATGGTATCACAGACAGATATTCCTGTTGCCAATGTGAGATACTTGCCTTTCATCAGTGCTCCACCTTCAAATTTCTCAACTGTGTATACTGCCATATTAAGACTGATTTCTGTTGCAAAATCCCAAGGCCAGCCACAGCAAAATCCCAAGGCCAGCCACATATTGTAGTGACTGCTGACCTTGCCATTTACAGTGAGGCACAGCAGATAATTTGGTCAAAACCTGAACTGCAAAGCAGTGTAACCATGAGACTCGGTGGTATGCATCTTATAATGACTTTCATTGGTAGCATTGGAAAGCTATATGGAGATGGTGGCGTACTAGATATGTTAACATCTTCCATTGTGCATGCTAGTGGGACAGCCCGAATGTTGTTGCAAGGTAAGCACTTTGCAAAAGGAATAAGAAGAGTGAAAGTTACACATGAAGCACTGACACACCTATATTTGTCTGCAGCTGAATACTATGCCAACGAAAATGGTCTTCCTTGGATTGATGATGAATTCCATAACCTTGCCCAAAAACTCCAAAACAGTATGCACAGGAACTACCAGGCTAGTTATTTTGGAGTATTTAATCTACTGAAAAACAAAATATCTGAAGTGATCCAGACTCTCAGGCACTTTCACTCATTTCAGAAAGAACATTCTCAAACCTTCAAGTACTGGGCCAGCTTTCTAGAGGCAGGGGATTTGCTACTTAGATTAATCAGGGCAGACAAAGAAGCTGATTTCAGCCTTCATCTGCAGACAGTTATAGAGATGGTTCCTTTCTTCCATATAGCTGGACGAGTAAACTATGCAAGGTACACACCAGCTTATGTTTCAGAGATGAGACAACTTGAGACAAAGCAACCCGAGATGTACAAGTTTCTAGTGAAAGGAGGTTTTGTTGTCCGCTGGACAAAAAGGAGAAAGTTTAACTGTGTCCCAACTGACCAAGCTTTAGAGCAAACTATCAACCGAGAAGCAAAGGGTACAGGGGGTGTAATAGGATTCACCCTGCGGAAAGCTGCGCTTCTAGGATGGATGTTAACTCGACACGTTTCTGGAGAGTACTCAGAGGTCTTTCAGCAGCTATTTGAAAACACCTCAGAAGGTAATATACATGAGGAGCTTGGCCCATCAAGAATGTTAAGAGACAAGTCAGATGTAGCATCCATAAAAGATTACATCATGAAGCACTGTCAAAACCCCTTTGACGTAGACACCATCTCTAAAGAGTTGATTAACATCACTACTGGCCAGATTGTTACCAAGGCTGTAGAGAAATGTCTGACATCAGTTCCAGAAAGAGGAAAGACGGTAGTTCAAAACTTCATCTCTGAGAGGCTAATGGACGAAGGAACAATAAGCTTTTGGGATTCCATTCCCAAGGGTACAATGGCAATGTCTTTTGACACAACTAGGAGAATGATACTTGATCCAATAGAATTGTTCCGTCGCTTGCTATCAGTTGCAAAGTATCGAGACACTGATATGAAGAAGGTTTTGTCCTTTGAATTAACTTGAATTAACTCCAGTTCCATCTGCACTATTCCAAGGTGATGGAACCACGAGAAAGGTCACAAAGTCTGATCTAGCACACAAATTGGAAGAAACTGTTATGGAAGAAATTGAATTGAAAACCAAATGCCACACTCCAACAGCATACATCATTGACGACATGAGTTTTATCCAAGGTGTTAATGAATCACAGTTCAAAACTTTTGATGACCTAGGAGAAGTTATTTTCAAGGAGTTGATTACCCTATTCATGAATCCTGACCTTGATATTGAGATCCTTGTGTTAGTGTATGACCGCTATGCTTAAGTTCAGGTATCAAAGGCAAAGAACGGCAGTGGCGTGGTGACATACTAACTACCATTGGTGCTCCTTCTCATATCATTGTGGGAAATAGACAGGTTCCCAACTACAGATAATTTCTCAAGTCGGGAATGAACAAAATGACTCTCATTCATTTTCTGAGCAATTACGTAGAGGCCAGAGTCTCAGAGAGACTTCCAGAGAAAAAGGCTCTTGTAATTGCTGGAGGTTATCCTAATGGAGAAGTTGTGAGAGAAACCCGCCAAGGAGGCAGATATCTAGAAAAACTATTCTCAACCCATGAAGAGGCAGACACAAAGATGCTGCTGCATGCAACATATATGTCATCATTTCCACGCACTGTTATTAGAAGTGATGATACAGATGTCTTAGTTATCCTGTTGTGCTACCAAAGGAGAGGGAAATTAAGCAAAGATGTATATATGCACTCTGGTCACTCGGGGAAGTTTGTCCCCCGGGAGAGATTTATACCTGTGTCTAAAATTGCTGCAACAGTTGGGAAAGAGCTGTGTTCAATGCTACCAGCCGCACATGCACTTACAGGTTGTGATACAACCAGTGGTCTCTTCAAACTCGGAAAACGTACTGCTTATACTATCCTTCAAAAACATCAAGATACTCTAATACGACTAGCGGAGTTTCACTGTGCAGATAAGGAGGCTGGGCTAGAAGCAGCTGGAAAGTTTATTCTTTTGATGTATGAAAAGGGTATTAAAGGCAAGACATGCAGTACCCTCGATGAGCTGCGTTTTCAGATGGCAACCTTATCTGACAAACCAGTATCCTCTCTCCCACCTAATGATGATGCCTTCATGCAACATGCTCTAAGAGCAAAGTTACAGACCATAATTTGGTACAGTAGCCATATCGCAAAGCCAAAGATAATAGATCCTACTAATTATGGTTGGATGAAATGTAATAAAGAGCTGCAATATGTAACAAGCTTGAAGGAGTCTGCCCCAAAAGAAATACGTGACTTGACCCACCTCTTCTGTAAAGATGAACAGTGCACTGATGGAAGAAAATGTCCATGCATCTTAGCAGGCCTAAAATGTATAGAGATGTGCAACTGTAATAGTTGTTCAAATACTGCCATTGTAATTCAAGATGATGATGATGAGGATGAGAAAGACGAGTAAGATTAGTTACTCATCATGTTTGCGTTTTTTAAGCATCTGATTACAGTGTCTGAAAGGAATCTGTTGTAAAAACACTGTATTGCATGATGATACCAATTACTATATTTTCTTTGTACTTTATTTATCTTAAATGTCTCATACCATTGGTAGTATCTTCTAATGTTTACCCTTATTATCTATAGTAATAGAATTACATACAAATGATTGTACTTCCAAATGACTAATTCCACATGAAATTACATGCAAAAGATGTTTCTTGCAAAATTGCTTTAAAGCCATACTAAGTTGTGTTAGCTTATTCATTTTGGTCTCATTAGAAAGTGCATTAAATGCTCTAAAACAATGAATAAGGTAGAAATGTTCATATCTGTGACAGTTTGGTCATGAACGTAAATGAAATTATGTTTTTCCATTTTTTTCACTGTTTTTGTACGAAAAGTCTCTTTTATTTACTTTTATGTGCTTCCGACAATAAAATGGTGGTCATATTACGATTCCTCGTATCCTAAAGCATATGAAACTATGCCTTATTTATGTTTAAATCTTTTGTAAGCGTAAGAATATGATAAAGAAAGTATATACACTGCACAAAAAATTCTAGGGAAGTTTACGGTAAAAAGTGTTAAAAAGAAAACGTTGTGCAGGGATATTTGCAAGTACAACCCCATTTCTGGAAAGTACAAGACTAAAGCTTCAATTTGATACCACGTTCAACTTGTTATACCTCCGGTAGGGGTATCTTCATTTTTAGAGCACTTTTCAGCTGTCCGCCGCAGCACTACATGTGTTGCATCATCGGCATACTGAACAATTTTGTTTTCCAGGCCCATCACTTGTATACACTAAAAATAACAGTGGACCAAGAACACTAATCTGTGGAACTCCAGACATAATAATAGGTCTTGCTTCGCTAAAGATCCCATCAGCTGTAACGAGTTGTTGGCTACCTGTAAGGAAATCTTAAGAACCTAAAACATATCCACCCAATCCAAGATTCTGAAGTTTATGAATAAGTGCCTTGTGATTTACTAAATCGGAAACCGCACTAAAATATATTTGAATTACTCTATACTCAAACCCCTTATCAAGGTTCTCGCAAATATTAAATCTAAAAGAGCTTCGGAGGTACCAAACTGCTTCGATATGCATATTGACTATCAGCAAACGATCCTTCAGATTCCGCACACTTAGGCTATATAGTGGTTAAAAATTGCTAAGATTGACCTGTTGCGCTCAGTCTGCAAAAGATACTACGTGGACATGAAAACCTATGGAATCTACTAATCTTGGGAGACAACACACTAGAAACCTTTTTAAAAAACAAAGGGAAGAAACCATCAGGATCTTCTCCATCCCAGCTATCATGATTATCAAGAATTTTCTCAACATCCCTAGAGCGAAATGCAAGTTTTGTATGAATGGGTTCAGGATGACAAGTATCAGGTAGAGGGACATCTTCAGCTGATTGCTTAGCTTCAAAAGCTCCATGAAGCAGTTCAGCTTTTTCCTTAGGGCCAGTAACCAATTTATCCTCATCTGTTAGTAGTGTGGGAATGGAAGATGAGCCTGACCCAAAGACAGATGATGCCAATTTGGTCCACCACAGATGAGGTTGAGTAATTTCTTCAAGTTTCCTCTCTCAAGAATTATTGTAATTTCTTTCGCCTGTATGATAAGTTCTATTTGCAGCATGGGGAGACTCAAGAAAAATCGCATAATTTTCATGTGAATGATTTCGTCTCCCTGTGTTGAATTTGGTCTGTTTGTCGTGGTAAGCTCTTCTGCGTGGGTCATCAAACCTTGGCTGGTCATTTTTCCTGAATTTAATTACCTTTCTAGGGACACCTTACTAAAATAGCTATCAGTATTTCATTTAGCTTCATCTTGTGATCTGGATCTGATATAGTATCAGAAATATTAAGTGCCTGACACGCTTCAATAATGCGATCCCAGTGAGCTCTAGATTTCAGCCAGACCGTTTTTCCGATGGTGGAATTAGGACTATAGTTATTGACATCTCTAAATGCGCCTCCAGTAATAGATTTGTTTTTAATTTCCCTTATTTAGATTATTAATTACTTTTCAGTGATGATAAGCTTTTGCTGTATTTAATAAGAGAGAAGTGGGAATGCATTCTTGCACAGTAAGTAGGTAAGTTCCAATTATACCTCACAACAACCTTGCCCAGTCATGAAGGTATATCATTATCAACAAAATGGTAGACCCGTCTTATAAGTCAGAGCCCAACGATGTTTATAAAGTTGTGTGGGCTAGTAGCCAATAAATTGCTGAATGTAAGAAAAAGCAGAACGGTATTGCAGAAACTGTCCCGTCCATACTGCCAGTGTCTAACATTCATGTTTCAGTTACGTCTTTGTCTTCATACATTTTCCTTTAATCAATAAGGTATTAAGTCTTGAAAAAAAATCTTTAAAAATACACGACTGGCTCGGTTAGAATTCACAAAATTTCCTTCTGGTCCAGATTTTGCGTACTTCTTGTCTTTCTTTCATGTTAATCTCAATACTAACTTTCTATATTGCTTGTCGTACGAAATAAAGTAGAAATCGCGTTATAAGAATAAAACGGATTAGACTTACAGTGCGCTTGGTGGGGCGGGGGTAGGCTAATGCTACAGTAGCTCTTTAAAATTCTGGAGGGAGAACATTAGAGAACTGACTAATAACAAAGCCGAGTTGTATTTCATGGAAACCACTAGTTTGTCAACTTTAAAATATTGCAAAAAGACTTGTTTAAAATGTAAAATGATGTATGATCAATGTGCGTGTCCTATGCGAGCCTAATGAAGCCTCACTGGGAAAGCATTGCTATAGTCACCATAGTAATTCTTGTACTGAGAAGCAATGCAGGAATACACGAAACAAGTCATCGCAGACATGAGATGGCAGTAAGGAATCATCAATGAAAGACACCACATGCCCTAAACTCCGCATAATTCGCAACGCAAATATATCGCCCCTATCTAGCAATATTTAAGAGCCCAACAGGAAAAATTGGCGCACCGAGAGTTGAAACACAGGGGTCCACCCTGGGCCTCATACCCAAGACACACTATGGTGTTTATTCCCTCGGATCTAGCTTGAACACCAGCCCACTCTCGTTTATGACTTGTTCTATGTATATTTCAAGGTTTCAGATTACATATCATTTATCTGGGCGTGTTCCTTACAGAAACATAGGTATAAAGGTGAGGCGAAAGCCTTGCTCCTCGCTATGACTTCTCGGCCAAACTTCTGCAGTAGAATACATGATTCACAGATATGCCAGTTTGTAATTTTATGTTAATAGCTTCACATAAATTGAAGTGCAATAATGATGGCACTCTTGCAAGAGGAAGGTGCACTTGAAATTTGCAGAAAGTGTTAAGCATGGGTTAAGCCATGGCTGAAAAAGAAAGGTTTCTTACCGGGAAGATTAAAAGAAAATTATATGAATAACTGATATGGACTTCCGAGACATTTTACTTCATGATTCTCCAAAAATCAGAGTGCCAGTGATTTTAGTATAGAGTCGGTTTTAGTACCTACGTCATGTTTTCACAATCATCAGTAAAGCAAACTAGAGTAACGAATGATACAGAAAAACAGCCGAGTATTTGCAAAAAGAGTACTATTTACATAGATTAGAAGGTGTAGAAATTAAAGATCTACACGTGAGCGAAATAAAGAGCAATACATCCTATAAACAAAATCAAGAAATTAAATGTAAAACCTCCAGCTACAACATTACAATGCCTCCAATAACGCCTAACAAAGGTCTGTTGCATAAATAACTATATCACATATTGCAACGTAGAGGGCGTAAAATTATGTTAAAACCAACATGGAACATAGAGGAATGGGTCCCACTGGCTCTGATCCTTACAGGGCAGAACAGCAACCAAAACGTAATATAATTTTGCAAATAATCTAAGAGTGTGTTTGTATATGTATATATATATATATATATATATATATGTATATATATGGGTGTGTATTGAAAGAGTGACATTTCGAAAGAGTGACATAACAAGAGAGTGACAAGCCTGAACAAAAATTCATAAGAGTGACATAACAAAAAAGTGACAATTCTGGAAAAAAAATTCAGAAGAGTGACATAACAAAAGTGACAAATATGAAAATATGCAAACGTAACGGAAAAGTGACAAGTTAGCAATATATTATCGGAATCTTAAAGAACTCTCACTCACTCACTCACACACACACACACTCTCTCTCTTTGACTTAATGATTGTTATAACTGCGAAATAACAGTAATGGTTGTTGATACTTGTACTATCTTCACAGTACTTACATCTGTTAGAATAGCAGTTGTTCGAAAATGTCTAGGTGAAGGTTACATTCTAAAATATTTTCAAGAAACTGTTTTGTTGTCTGATAGCTTCTGGCTGGATTAGGTGTTCCTTAGAGAGCATATTGTATTTTCACATCGTCTTGCCCATAATGGATGAATACAGTTTTGCACATCCCAAAAGGAAAAGAAAAGCTAGTCTTCAGAGAGCACATATACCGACATCAGAGGTCCCGAGGTCAGAATCATTATTTCCGGTGCGAGGACAAAAATTGTGGTGGTGCTGCAACACTTCGTGGAGTTTCGCTTTTTAATGAACAAGGTGGCTCGATATCTGGAGGAAAGGCACATAATCATGCACCGCTTGCTGGGAGGAAAGAGATACTACAATCTATTGCAGAACTTAAAGGCCAGGCTAAGACTTCAAATGCAACACCAGCGGCAATTATACAAGAAACTAGACAGAAAGTAGATATAAAATATGGTGCTGAAATGCAATCTGCATCAGCGATGAGGCAAACTATCCATCGTATACGTAAAAAAGAATTTCCAGTGGAAGCAGAATCTGCCATCGATCTGGTAATCCCGAATAAGTTACAGGTTACCCATACAGGAGAGAGAAACTTCCTTTTGTTTGATACAAAAACCGAGAGTGAGCGAGGGTTTGGAAGCAGAAATCGAGGATGAAGAGGTACAGGAAAGAATCATAGCTTTTGGCAGTGAAAATAATTTACAAAGATTAGCCGACTCAAATATCTGGTTCCTGGATGGAACATTTAAGACTTGCCCTCGACAATTCTATCAGATATACATATCCATTACATATTCCACGGGCAAACTTTCCCAGCTGTATATGCGTTGTTGCCTGGGAAAACTACACAAATATATTCATCAATGCTAGAACATTTACTTTCAGTTGCCGAAGCAAAAGGAATTCAACTAATTCCTACAGTCATCATGGTAGATTTTGAATTATCTTGCATCTAAGCTCTCCAAGAAAAATTTCCCGATGCTACAATCACCTGTGCCAAAGTATATACCGAAGTATTCAAAAGCATAACCTTGTTGATGCTTACAAAAATGATGGGAAATAGCTTTAAGCTTACGAAAATTGGCTGCCCTAGCATTTTTACAGCCTGATGAAATCCATGATGCGTATTTAAGTCTCTCAAACGACATTCCAGATGAAGCTGAGCCAGTCTATAAATATTTTGGAGAGACTTGTGTGCTAGGGAGGCGTATAATTCCACGAAGAGTAAGAGGTAGGCCAAGACAAAATCATGTACGTCATCCTCCACGATTTAATCCTACTATATGGAGCATTCATCACTTGCAACGATACAATCTTCCAAGAACAAATAATTGTAGAAGCTTGGCACAGGAGATTTGAAACAGTAGTTGAGCGTTACCATTTGGGGTATACTCAATGATTAGGAGTTTACGAAAGAAGATCATCGCACAGACCAACAGGTACAACGTCTAACATCAGGCATTACTCCGATTAAGAAGAAGAAAGAACAAATCCAAAGAGAGAAAAGGCTCGCAACAGTATTAAGTAGACAGGGACAAGTCTCTTTGAATGAATGCGTCAAGGGAATTGCTCACAATTTACTCTTAGGTACAAGTAATGGGGCTAGCAACTTAGAGGAAGACACTGATGAAGATTGAAAACAATAATTTGATTTTAATGTTTTGTTTACAAAAATATGTTAATATTTAAAGTAATTTTATGTGTACATTTTTGTCGCATGTCATGATTTAAAAATTTTTAATTATTTTATGTTCAAAAAAGAAATAAATATTTTAATCACTGAACAAAAGAAATGAATATTTTAATCACTGAACCAGTTTTAGTACCCCATGCATTCCAATAATCTAGTGTTAAAAAACGTAATTTTTTCACTCTTTTGATAATTAAAATATACTGTCACTCTTATGTTATGTCACTCTTATGATCTGTCACTCTTTTGAGAAGTATTTTTGTCACTCTTATGTTATGTCACTCTTCTGATCTGTCACTCTTCTGAGCGGCTCCCATATATATATATATATATATATATATATATATATATATATATATATATATATATATATATATATATATATATATATATATATATATATATATATATATATATATATAAATTTATCAAATCATGAGGTAGTGAAATACCGGTAACAAAGTAAAATTTCTTATATTGAAAAACATAAATTCTGTGAAGAGTATCAAGTAAAAAAAGAAAGCAAGTGTGCAAGTATAAGAAACGTAATCACAAATTAAATAAGAATGATGGCATTATATATCAAGGAAGAAGAAAACCTAAGCCACAGACTTATTAGTATTTAGTTCATCCAGATTGTCTATGACAACTAAGAACATTTTTGCGTGCTGCAAATGCATTTATATTATTTTTCCGACGTTTTTATCTATATTCTTGGATCTGATTTTTTTTCATTTTCACGTTATTAACTCTCTTCCTTATTTTCTACACGATTATATATTCCATTCTTCTTTACCTACATTTAGTTTTATTTGCCATTCTAATCTGTACCTCAACTCCTACTTTTTAAAAAATTTCTTCTCATCCTATTTCCTTTTCCTTTCCTTCGCTTCCTCCTCTTATAAATGGATCTTTTACTTTTCCTTCTGCTATTCCTCTGCTCTCTCTTACCTTACCCTCTCTTCTGCGACTCCTAATATTTTTATGCTTCTTGAATATTGTACATAGAGATCTGTGTAGAAGTTAGATTATTCCCACAACATTCTCCCGTAAAATCCTCTGTAATCCATTGGTGAGTTCTCGCTGAGATTTTGAAAGTGTGGAGCTTTATAAAACTTTTAACTGTATTCAGAGTTGCAGTAGAAGACTTCCGAATATAACGGAATACCCAGAAATTCCAAGTTTACTTTTTCCAGCTGTAATGGTAAAATGCAGGTATCTTTAGATAATGGGACAGATGTCTTCTGGTGATTTTTTAGTGCTGATATGTTTGAGTAATAAGACTGAAGTTCTTTGATACTGTTGGTACTTAAAAGTCATATTATTGGATATCCCTCATGAAGAAGTTCTTGGATACTGTAGGTACTTAAAAGTCATATTATTGGATAACCCTCATGAAGAAGTTCTTTGATACTGTAGGCACTTAAACGTCATATTATTGGATAACCCTCATGAAGAAGTTCTTTGATACTGTAGGTACTTAGAAGTCATATTATTGGATAACCCTCATGAAGAAGTTCTTTGATACTGTAGGTACTTAAAAGTCATATTATTGGATAACCCTCACGAAGAAGTTCTTTGATACTGTAGGTACTTAAAAGTCGTATTATTGGATAACCCTCACGAAGAAGTTCTTTGATACTGTAGGTACTTAAAAGTCATATTATTAGATAACCCTCATGAAGCATTCGATTCCGCTCGATGAGAGATGGCTTTGTTGAAGTCACATGGCTTCACTGTAGAATATTATATGTTGAAACCTTCTGACGTGCAAGAGGTCTCTCAATCTAGTTGTCTCTATACTCCTTTGATCTCTTATTACTTCCGTCTCTTTCAGATATTCTCTGCTTACTACCATCTTGTTATCCAACCACTCTTACTTCTTTACTACCTTGAATATCAGGAGAGGATACCATCACTAGGATTGGAGTTCATTTTCAGAGCCAGTATTAGGAGCTGTGGTGGTATTGTCAACCATCCGATAACGTTTGGACCTTAGAGGTATCAAATTGCTTCTCATATTGTTATTTCAAGGGCCAGACTATTTTTTAGAACTGGGATGTGGATTCCCGGCGGGTGGAGTTGTTTCTTGGGGTAGAACACTTTGCAATCAATCCAGTTTGCCTGCCAAGATGATTAGAGTGAGGATGATTGCATTCATGTAATGTTCTGGGTCCCATCAAGCTGCTTTGCCCCACAGCTTTATACAAACGTACTATGGTCAAACAAAGTAGGTAATATGAAATAAGCGAAAAGGGAATCATGGCTTTACTACAGTAATGGTATAATTTAAAAAACTTCATCCAGAATGGCATGGAAGATATTAAAAAACTCAGTGACATACATTCTTGATCCTTTGCCTATTCTTAAATAAGTGGAAACCTTAATGCCTCCGAACGAAGTTGTAGAAGAATTTAGAGAATGCTTTTCAAAAACATCCAGGAGAAAAACAAAACCATAATTTCAAGTTATTCGTTATGCTCAGGTTTCTCTTGATCCCATTAAAAACAATCGAAAGCCTTATACTACCAAATTTACCTCTAAAAGAATTGAAAGATGTCTTACAGGTGAACTAGATAGTCGTCCGAGTGAGCTAAACGTTTTGAATGCCGACGGGCTGAAGACAAGCTGTCTTTAATAGAGACACGTAAGTCATAATTCTACGATAAATGTACAGCTAATTGCAAAGTATCCAAATAATAGACTCAGTTACGAAAATTTATATTCTTAATCCTTTTAACGAGGCTTGTTCATAGTTACTTGCAGACCTTTTTGAAAGTTTTGTTTTCTCTTGATAATGTGTAATAATCCAGCCCAATGTGTGAGGTTATCTAGTCTTCGTGATCTCATTAATTAATAAGACTTGCAGGAATAAAACTGATATTCGTCACAATATCTATGCAATGAATAGTATAAAAAAAAATGGAATCGTTTCGTGGATCTGTGGTATCCATTTATTTTATTTCTTGTAAGTTACTTATGCTGGTCATTAAAACAGAACACCGTTTCCCAAATTTACACCGTGAAAGTCAGCAAACTATAGATTGTTCGGTTTTATGAGTTATTCTTTCCTACTTTTACCAGGTATTTGATTTTTCTTCCCATTTCTGATTTGCCGATTGTGATAAGGCGTTTCTCTGAGAGTAGTTCTCTTGCCCCTCCCCCCCCCCAATCCCTTTTCATGTGATGGGAATTTTCTTCCCGTTTTGTCGGCTTTAATTTTTTTTCATTAATGTATGCGTGGTCAATTATCGTTTTTCCTATTATTAATTTTGGGAGAAATTTGTTCGTACACGGAACCTTAATAATTCACATGTAAATGGATGTGTAAAATTCATCAGTGACACTTTTCACCGGCGCAGTCGGTTTTTAATGATTAATACTTGCAAATATATATTTTTTCCATTTTTGCGCAGAATGCTTCTTCATGGAGAAATTTGAAATCTAGATCGAGAAAGGAACAAAACTGATTTTTTTTTTTGTCCTGCATCATGTCTCAACAATATTTTGGACTGAATGACTATTTCAGATAGCAGCTTGATGCAACTTCCTGTGTTGTCAACTTCCGCACTTGATGTGTATTCACACCACTGAATTCGAAGGAAAGTGATGAGTTAAGTATTGATAAAAATGAAGATGAAACTAGTAAGGTTCCGAGTATCCTTGGGAGGAGCTGTGCAGGTGCTCTGTATGACCGTCTTTCCTTCTTTTACTGGATTTTACTTTCTTGCTTCTGATTTTTGTTTTTGTAAATCGATACCCTTGAGTTCTAATCTAAGCTGTATCTAAGTTTCAAGCTAATTATAATTTAAGTTGAGCACTTCGGTGTTAAGTTTGTGTAACCTTTGCCCATTGGCATAGCTTACAGAGCTTTCTGTGTTGAGAAGAGCTACCCACTGGATTAAAGATTAATCTCATGGAAAGATGTGAAGCTAAGTCTGCCATTAGGCATTAAGCCACGTAAAACTCAGGAAGGCAAAGGAATACACTATTTGGCGTTTGGGCTCTCGATTTTAGGTCTGAAAATTCGTAAAAACTGAAAAGGAAGCAATTATGGGGAGATAGGGAGGCTATTTGTTTATGTATTTGTTTTATTGGATCCTTTATGATATCTCTTGCAACAGTGAATCCGTTTGCAACAGCCAATTTATTTTTATTGCTGTAAACTATGATGTCAAAGATATATTGATATTGAGCCATAAATCTGTGGCGTCTATTAAACGTTTTTATTATTATACGTCGCGATTTATTATAACTTGACACGAAATACCTTTAAAGTGAATGAAAAGCGAGAAAAATGGTTGACAAATTTCCTTCAGTATTTTAAGTCGTAAATGATAACCAAATATTTATCCCATGCTAGGGCTGGAAATAATCCTCCGGATTCTTGGTAGCGGAAATAGGAAATACATTTTTCAGATTTTTGTTTTATGGAGTTCTTTGTTATTGTCGGGGGCAATCCCGTTATTGATTTCGTTTTGTTTTCATTCCAGTTGTCGTAACTTTACTAGAGAATTTCATTTGTATTTGGCACATTATGTTGGTTATTTCTTGCAACTATTTTTTTTTTTTGCAATGGCTGACGGGACGGACTACCTAAAGTTAAAATGTGACCAGTGCTGAAGAAGTTAAGTATATCTTAGTTTAACCAGACCACTGAGCTGATTAACAGGTCTCGTAGGACTGGCCCGAAGGATTAGATTTATTTTACGTGGCTAAGAACCAACTGGTTACCTAGCAACGGGACCTACAGCTTATTGTGGAATCCGAACCACATTATGACGAGAAATGAATTTCTATCCCAAGAAATAAATTCCTCTGGTTCTTCAATAGCCGGTAGGAGAGTCGAACGCTGGGCCAACTGTGCTGAAGAAAGCTGAAAAAAAAGTAGTTTAGGGAAGAGAGGGTCGAATCTTGAAAAATAAAGGATTGAAATGACCATGGAGATCTGAATGAAAGCTAAATTAGAGTGATATATTTTTATATAAATGTGATTTCTTATTTTCAGAATGCCTCCGCTATGGGCGTGGCAATTACCTAATCTGTATAACAAAGTGCAACGTGTACCCAACAGCAATAGTTGTTTTTCGTGGGATCCCTGTTCTCAGAACAAAGCCTTGGCTCTGCTGATTCATTCTGGGATGTGAATACATTATGTTATTTGAAAAAGTTTTGCGGATTTGTGATTTGAGCGTAAATTTTGATCCATTATTAAATTCTGTATAATGGAGAACAGAATTATCCCATAAACTTAGGTGTTAAACAATGACGCAACAAGTAAGAAAAAAATTATGATTTATTGTTTAAAACAACCACACGTTGTGGAGGAACACTTTAAGTCGTGAGCATTCTTGAGTGGTTTACGAATGATAATTGTAGCATAATGCATATACAGTCTTGGAATATTTAAAAACGGGAGCTTTATTTACATACATATATAAAAAGTAAGTAAAGATATGTTGGTTCTTTTAAAGGCATAACAATTTTTACGTCAAGTTCGTGTGTAAGAACGATTTTGTATTTTTGAATGTATAAAAGTGACTTTTAAGGGATTCTCCAACATTACAGTATCATGGAATTATTTAAACTGCTGCTTTAAAAATCTTGCATCCGCCTACCGTCTAATGTTACGGGAAAACGCCAGGAAAATATATACGTTTAGTGAATATATACGTATAATAATTCATTTTGATCCTATGCCAGTGTTTTGTAATCAGTAGTTCTCAGTGGTTTTATTTGATTTCCAAAAGTGTAGTCTTTCAGTGAGTCAGTCACTTGTTTTCCTTTTCTTTCTGTATTTTTTCCTCTTTTAGGAGTATGCTTTGTTTGCAGTTTGTCCATATGTTTTCTTAAGAAGACAGTAATGCATTGCTTGTCTTGTAGAATTATTTTTTTCTTAAGAGGAAATGAACGGTTTATTGATTTTTAGCGCTTTGGGTGTGTAATGGAATGCTACATTTTAGTGTATTTTACAATATGTTTCAAGTGACAAATGGTTCAGATGATGTTAGGCATGTGTGAATTACAGTATCTTTCCCAATCAGTAATATTCATGAAGAATGAATGCTGTTGATAATATAAATGTAGCACATATTTTACGGGGTTTTCTTCTTGCCAATGCTTACTACTATGTATTTGAGGAAGTTTGAGTCATCGTATTTTGCCAGCATCTTTCAAACCAATCGATTGATTGGTATACTTTGAAACAGAGTTTCTCACACCCTCCCCTAATTTTTTATAAAAAATTCCATGTCCAAACACAGATTTTAAAGGCACTTTACTCCTGAAATTTAGGACATAGCCAAACCTAGCCGGTCAAAATTTAAGAATTCATTCGGATAAGCACTCTTGGGGTACTTATCCCCCCTATCACCCACCCTTCCTCATTCTTTAAACCTCACCTCCCCTGTCTGTCTTTTCATTTATTCCCCACTCATCTCTCTCTCTCTCTCTCTCTCTCTCTCTCTCTCTCTCTCTCTCTCTCTCTCTCTCTCTCTCTCTCTCTTTTCGCAATATTTGTTACGTAATGGCATGTTTTCAAGCACATATTAGCATTGCAATTTTTTTAACTGAGCAATGTCGGATGAAATACGCTAACGACCTACGTGGTTATACAGAATTAAGGGGTTTCCGAAATCTTTGTAATTGACGAATGAAACGTCGGGTTAAACGACGGGTTTATCACTTGTGTATCCAGTAACTACAGAGAAGGTTGTCTCGTCGCTGTTCAGAGTTATGGCTCACATGTTGCAATGTCCCCGTGGATGCAGAAATGCATTTGCTATACGTCTTCTTGAAGTTTACAGCCGGGAGAAAGCTGTCCAAAAATTAAGAATAAATTTGAATAGGTAAGATATTGCTTATGGTTATATTTAACGGTCATATATATATATATATATATATATATATATATATATATATATATATATATATATATATATATATATATATATATGGGAACATAGTTTCACCATGATTTATTGTTATTATTTTTATTATATACGTAAAACATTGAATTTAGAATAAACATGAAATAACTTTTCATCACAAAATTATGCAAAACAAAATAAAAACAATAACATTCTTGAAGAAAGTAACATACGCTACGGGGTGTAATGACGTAAAGGGAGAGTCTGGAGAAGAATGGTGAGTTGAAGAGGAAAGTTGGGGGTAGTGAGGAATTTACTATAAGCAGATACTCAGGGACAAGTTCAGTAGTACCCAAGATCGTATGTCCAAAAGCGTTGATCATTTTGCTGGCTACCCCATCTAATTCAAGAGTAAAGTGCCTGAAAAAGCTGAATTTGGAAATTGAATTTATTACCAAAAATTTGGGGAGGGCGTGAAACGCACTGTTGCAAAGTAATGCACCGATCCATCAATTAATTTGAAAGATATTGGCAAAAAACGATAACTCTGTTGTCAAAAGAAAGTAGATAAATGATTGTGTATATATACATAAAAGAATGGCCTTTTTATAGCTAGGGATAAAAAATAAATATAGGCTTTTCTCTTGGCTGGCGGACGCTAATCGTGATATATTTATGGATTTTATAAGTATATAAAACGGGATACATATTTGTACATTTTTGGCAAATCGATGCTGATCCCATTGTGTATTTATAATGAATGGAATAAAGGAGATGTGGTCTTATTTGATCTCGGTTTTCTTTTATTTCTCTTTGCAGTTCGAGGTCGGTATGTAACTTATTTATAGTTAAAAAAATGGAAACAGCGTGCATTTCGTATACTGTGATAAAGCATAAGTGATCACGTAACAATGTGGGATTGCCACTTTAGTATTTTTATGTCACAAAATGATAGCCCATGCATTTCCATTTACCGGTGTTTACTTGGATAATTTGTGATTCTAATTATCAAGGAGATGTGAATTTTTCAAATATAATTATGTGAAGATTCGGTAGGAAGCAACTCAAAATGTATCTTATGTGATGTTTTAAAATGAATCCTTTCAATTTTAGGTTCGTGAATTTACCCATGATTAATTAAGGACATTTTTATGAAGAAGTAGGAGCATTATTTGACTGTTTGAGATCTGATTGAAAGCAAACGGACAGTCGTTTCTCAAAGTGGAACGGGTTGCTTTGATAGCATGGCATGTGTGTGACGTATTGATTCAATTGCAAATTATAAGTTTAATATTAAGATTTGCAGTTTTCCGGTCAGCAAGGTTCTTGCTGATTAAGTTTCATACTCACGTGCTTCAATGCATACGCGGTACACTCACTCAAAAGGTATTGCACCATACTTCAAAAGCTTTCGGACAACAGCTTATAATAGTGATATCTGGTGCTATGTGGCAACTCTGTCGTAAGTGCATGAAACAACTACAGACACTACTGGTGCGTCAGAGAAATTACCTCCCGTTTCCTTCAAACCGATTTTTTTCTGATGTTGTTATAATATGTTACTTGATTAAAGGATGTTACTTTAATACTTTAAAGATCATAGTTGTTCTTATATTTTATTTTTTTCCATCTCCAAGCCCATCACTATCTTTGCTTCATCTTTTTCATGTGTGAAATTTGTAGACATAGGCCTATGGCTATTATAAATTATACTATTTGCCGTAGTAACATCAACAATTACGACTTCTGCAAAGATTTTCAGGCCTGTTATTATGAATCAAATTTGTCAAGAATGGAATGACTAATCCTTTATAGTGTAAACTAGTGAAACTTAATATTTTTTTATTTTGGTTACATAAACACTAGATACAGAATAAATATGTATTTTCAGAGCTGCTGTAATTCTGCCACTCCTCTGAATGGGTTGGAAATTTTTAGCCTCATACCTGGAAATAAAATTATAGGCCTATTGAATAAAAGTTATAAAAAATAATTTAGATGACTTATAACATGGTAGAGATTGATTACACCGATCTACGATACACGCTAGGATGGAATATAAAGATACATGTATAACACACACACAGATATATACATGTACATATATATATATATATATATATATATATATATATATATATATATATATATATACATATATATATATCAAATATAAAGGAGCCAATAGTAACGCCAAAATGTGGAAAATAAAGGCTATATTTCAGAGACCAAACTGTCTCTCTCCTCAGGCAAATAGTGAATGAGAAAAATTACAGAAAAGCAGTATTTATACCAGAAGATCCATCGGTCAGCCGTTAAGTCACTCCAGTTGAGTTTCTCTTTAATCTTCATAATCTGCTTGGAGGAAGATTTTATCTATAATATCTGAATTCCACGCACCTCTTGAAAGATTCATGGTGTTTCTATCATCTCATGTGCCGGAGCTTTCAATAATAAAATTTCTAAGTGGTTAGCCGGCCTCCTTTCCCCTTTTTTAGGCACAGTTCCTCCCAATCACATCAAACATTCTGAAGATTTATGTCACAAATTCAAAGATGCACATATACCACTTCACCACATAAAACTTATTATAAGTTTAGATGTAGACTCCTTATTCACAAAAGTACTAGTAGTCGGCCTCCTTTCCCCTTTCTTAGGCACAGTTCCTCCCAATCACATTAAACATTCTGAAGATTTATGTCACAAATTCAAAGAAGCACATATACCACTTCACAACATAAAACTTATTATAAGTTTAGATGGAGACTCCTTATTCACAAAAGTACTAGTAGTCGGCCTCCTTTCCCCTTTCTTAGGCACAGTTCCTCCCAATCACATCAAACATTCTGAAGATTTATGCCACAAATTCAAAGAAGCACATATACCACTTCACAACATAAAACTTATTATAAATTTAGATGGAGACTCCTTATTCACAAAAGTACTAGTAGTCGGCCTCCTTTCCCCTTTCTTAGGCACAGTTTCTCCCAATCACATTAAACATTCTGAAGATTTATGCCACAAATCACAACATCTTATTATAAGTTTAGAAGACTCCTTATTCACAAAAAGTACTAGTAGTCGGCCTCCTTTCCCTTTCTTAGGCACAGTTCCTCCCAATCACATCAAACACTGAAGATGCCACAAAAAACTTATTATAAAACTTATTATAAATTTAGATGTAGACTGCTTATTCACAAAAGTACTAGTAGTCGGCCTCCTTTCCCCTTTCTTAGGCACAGTTTCTCCCAATCACATTAAACATTCTGAAGATTTATGTCACAAATTCAAAGAAGCACATATACCCCTTCACAACATAAAACTTTTAAGTTTAGATGTAGACTCCTTATCCACAAAAGTACTAGTACAGGACGTTCTACAGTTTTTGAGGGAAAAATTAGCCCCCTATTCAGATCATTTCCGACTAGCCCTAGATGAAATAATAAGTTAGTTGAATTGTGTGTATCAAATAACACCTTTTCATTCGGGGAGTCATTCTGTAAACAAAAATTAGGGTGCAGCATGGGCAAACCTTTAAGTCCTGTTTTAGCCAATCTGTACTTGGAATATTTTAAAACTAATAATAAACGCAATACTAATATTAAACACAATAAAACCTAAAGACGTGCTATGGACGAGATATGTAGATGATATCTTAACATTGTGGGATAATAAGTGAGGCAATTTCAATGAATTTCTTTCAAAATTAAATTCATTAGTGCCTAGCATCAAATTTAAAGTTGAATGAAAAACAGACAACAAAATTCCTTTTCTTGACGTTTTAATAATTAGATACACGACAGAATACAAATTTGCCATACATCTGTCATACATCCATTTTTATAGCTATCATGACATCTCTATCAAAATTGGCATAGCCAGCAATTTATTCTTTAGAGCCTTACGGATTTGCTCCCCGGGTCTCCTGGAAAAGGAAATTGAACTAATTTGTAAGCAGCTGTCATCTTTAAAGTACCCTGACCATTTAATTGAAAAATCGATCCACAAAGCAAACACTATATTTTTTACCGTTCCCCCCATAACAAGACCAGAGAGACGCCCAACAATAAAATAAAAATCCCACACCTGGACAGGATTAAGACGTTGACACAGGCACTTGGAAACTCTAACCCTTTTGCTTTTACCTACCCACATATCTTAGCAAATCCTGATTAACGTCCAACAAAAACCAGTCCCCAAAGACACAGGAGTTTACGAAATCCCTTGCCTCGACTGTGACCAATCTTATATCGGCTGCACAGGCAAATCACTCCTCCAAAGATTAATACAACATAAACGTTCAGTTAGGTACGAACAACAGAGCTCAGCTGTTTTTAATCACATAAATAACCATAACCACAGAATAAACTGGAATATGTCTCGTATAATTTATAGCAGCAATTGTAGGTTCAAAAGCCAGATGGTGGAATCAGCTTCGATTAAACAAAGAAACACCAAGAATCTTTCAAAGTGTGCGTGGGATTCAGGTATTATAGATAAAATCTTCCTCCAACCAGCGATTAAGAAGATTAAAGAGAAACTGTCAACTGGAGTGACTTAACGGCTGACCAATGGATCTTCTGGTATAAGTACTGCTTTTCTGTAACCTTTTCTCATTCACTATTTGCCTGAGGAGAGAGAGTTTGGTCTCTGAAATATAGCCTTTATTTTCCACAATTTGGCGTTTCTATGGACTCCCTTATATTTGATGGAATTCTGTTTTGACAGAAAATTTTTCAGATATATATATATATATATATATATATATATATATATATATATATATATATATATATATGTATATATATAATATATATATATGTATATATATATATATATATATATATATATATATATATATATATATATATATATATATATATATATATATATATATATATATATATGATTATAAGCACTTTTGTACGTGATTCATTTATCACACATTACCACAGGTGAAAAATAAGAGACGGGGTGTAGGTCCTGACTGGTTTTGACTTGATTTCCAAGCCATTGACGAAGGACTGATACAGAGTATTAGAAGTCACAAATATATATACTACAGGAACAGTACTGACGAACATACACAACCGTTACAGACTACATATCCACCCACAGGCCGGTGTCAAGGTACGAGTGGCCTTCAAAACTCATTTGGCTAAAAATCACAATACACTCACAGGGGACAATACTGATAAACATACCAACCATAAGCGACATCAGATCCATGCCTGACAGGTGTCAGGGAGGCGGGGTTTGGAAAACTCATCAGCACTGCTGCCCCTGTTCTGTATTTACAAAAATGATAATCTTATTTTCATACATTTCTCCTGCCTACCTTAAAATTTAAACAATTTACAAATTTCTTCTGATATTAAAGGATCAAGTTTATACATCCCTTGACTGATATTCATATTATGGCTGTAACTTTCTTTTATAAAGCTAGATTAATGATATTCCTTTCCAGTGTGTTATTAGAATATACAATCCTGTTTGCCCCTTCCCAGTTGATAGCATGATTGTTCTCACTGGCATATACAAAAATACCACTGTTCCCCTGTGCATATCTCACACATTTTTATGCTGTTCTAGTCTCTTTTCCAGAGCTTTACCCGTCTGGCCAATATAAAAATTGTCACAAGACTTACATAGAATTTCGTCGGGGAGTTCTTGATAAGTACATCTTTCATTGTTTTATTGTTCTTAAATGATACATTAACACCAAAATTCTTAAGAAGATGGGGAATATCTTTCATATTATTATTATAAGGCAGTTCAAGCAAATTTTTTGTGTTGTAAGGTTCTTTTTGCTTTTGATACATAATCTTTTTTGCCTCTTCTAATGCACTGTTCAATACACTGTACACATTCTTACCCTGGTACAATTCTCCTTGTATTTTAGTAATTTACATTTTTATCTAGTTATTTATTAATTTGTTAATTTATTTTTTCTTTTCTAATAATTTATCTCCTCTTTCTGTAATTCCCGTTTCCTTCTGTAGGGTTGTTTCATAAGAGTAGCTTTAGTCTAATAATAATAATAATAATAATAATAATAAAACAATAAAATGAATTTGGAATACGATAACTGAAACTCATATAAAGGAAATATTAATTAATAACACACTAATAAACTTTGGGTGTGTTGATGAACGAATTATCGCATCACTATATTATTATTATTATTATTGTTATTATTATTATTATTATTATTATTATTATTATTATTATTATTATTATTCAGAAGATGAACTCTATTGATATGGAACAAGCACACAGGGATCATTGTTTTGAAATTCAAGCTTCCAAAGAATTAACAGAAGGTAACAGAAAATAAAAAAAGAAGAAATCACTTAGATTAAAAAATAAAAAATAAATGAACATTAATAAATAAATAGATAAAATGTAAGGAGAATTGTAGTAGGGTAGTAATGCATTGCATCTTCGCTTTAACTTTTGAAGTTCCAGTTGCACATCCTCGGAGAATGTTCCACACGCCAACGGTGTGAGGAATAAAGGACCTCTGGAACTTCGAAATTCGACAGCGAGGCACATTTGCTGCATATTGGTGCTGCTGTTCAGCAACTCTTAAGTGCTTTCGGCGGGAAAAGGGGATCAACTGTGCATGATCTCTGTTAAAGTACAACTTATGAAAAATTAACAAACATGAGACCATCCGTCGATGATCCAAGTCATAACCACTCTATCTAAAAGGAATAAATCTCTGGCAGAAGCAGCGTCCACACCGAAGAACAATAGCCTCTTAATTCTGTAGATGGGTAGAACAAATTTAATTTATCCCTCTGAAAACAATAACTTTTTTTTTTTACAAAGACAAATATCTAGAAATATTTAGTAATGTAAAAGATCTCGAGATGGAAGCATTTATCTAATTTTATAATTCCTGAAAAAATATCGCTAATAAAACTATATAATCTTGGAATAGTTAGCTTGAAAGACAAACTGTCTAGTGCTCAGAAAATTCGTCAGAAGTGGAATAACCACGAACTTTTGGGGGAAATCAGTGAAGCTTCTAGAAGGCGTGTTTAAACATAAACATTTGTACAACACACTTCCATGAATGCTAACATGGGAATGAGGAGTCTCTCTCTTTCACAGTCAGTCTTCCTTAAGTGCAATATAATATGCAAATTTTTCTTGCGCATACGTTTCTGAAAAGCAGGACGGATGTATTGTGTTACCATTCGCAGTAATACTATACCGCTTATGATTTATATCTATCTATCTATCTATCTATCTATCTATCTATATATATATATTTATATATATATAATATCTATCTATATATATATATATATATATATATATATATATATATATATATATATATATATATATATATATATAGTATATATATATATATATATATATATATATATATATATATATATATATATATATATATATATATATATATATATATATATATATATATATATATATATATATATATATATGTGTGTGTGTGTGTGTGTGTGTGTGTGTACCAGTGTCTGTGCATATGTAAGACCTTTTTCTGACTAGGATGTGCTTGGATGTGGTGCACAAGAGAAGATATGCATCATACTTGACTTGGCTGAGAATAGAAACGTGGATGTTTTAGCACTTAATAAGACAAACTTTCAAGGCCATTGTGGACAGAAATGGATAAGCCAAAAAGTGTTTGTATTTTTGGTAACTGAAAGTTGCAGAGCTGGGGTAGAAGAAACACTAGTAGTGTCAGAAAGACTTTGAGGATGGGTGATAAAGTAGAAACATGTTGGTTCAGGGATTGTATGGCTAAGATTAAGTGTGGGAAGTGATCCAATCCTAATGATGAGTGTATATTTTTCAGTAATGGAAGAGAATGAGAGTGAACACAAGGTTTTTGAAATCCATCAGTGCCTGACCAGTAAGAGAATTTTAAAGACTGGTTGTTCTAGGTGGTTTAAAGGTTAAGAAAGGTAACAGAGAAAGGCATTGTTTGTTGTGTGGAGGTCCTGGAATGCATGAAAATTGGAGTTCCTTGTGGAAATCTGTTGGAAAAAGGGCTTGATTCTTGGAAAAATATGGTCCAAAAAATGGAGAGGAAAGTGGTTGATAGATTTGATGTTCATACGGAGTATATGGATGAGCAAGATAAGGGATACAAAATTAAGAAGAGAAGTGGCTGATGGTATATCTGTCCATTTTCTAATTTTACATTTTAACGTCAGCACTGATGAGGAACACCGTTCAAGTGTTCGAAAGTCTTTGTTTTTTTTTTACGAAGTAATATATTTAATATATAATTGTGGATTTTTTTATAGAGATTGTTTTTCACGAAATTGTGATTCTCTTAGCAATAAAAAAAGATATATAGATGTCTGAGAGGAAGAGATAAAAATGTGGCTGTAAATATATTGAGACTGTGATGTGTCGCACTGGATAACTGGCAGTGAGAGTTATTTCGATGAAACAAAATAATTCAGTTTTTTAAACCTTTGAAATGCAGAATTTTTATTATTATTATACATAGAGTGACATTTTTTATGCAGTGAAAGCTCAACTAACATCCTTTAAATTGTTAACCAGTTATAATAATAAGAAATTAACCATACAAAGATGTTCCCTTGTAGTGAGAAACTGCCTTTTTAAGGTCACTTGGCTTCACCATAGAATGTTCTACAGAAATCCATTTGATAAACGAGAGGAGCCTCGAACTAGTAAGAAATGAGATTTCCTGGTTCGACTCTAAATATTTTCTTTACTTTTGCCCCCCATCTCTCTCTCTCTCTCTCTCTCTCTCACAAGTATTTCTACGTCTTTCACCTTATTAGCTTCATATATATATATATATATATATATATATATATATATATATATATATATATATATATATATATATATATATATATATATATATATATATATATATAATGCCCCCGGCAACATACAAGGCTTTATAATACGATAGTAGCCTCTATCTTGAGTTCAGTCGACATTCAGCCACGGGTAACCTCTGCCCGACCAAGCCTCGAGCTGTGGGCTGTGGAACTCACATTTTTTTTCACACTGGATTGAATGTGTCATTCCCGGACGTAGCCAGTAACTTGGATCACATCGACATAAGGTTGTGTGTGCAAGCAATAACAGGAAGCAACGAAGGTACGTGACGTGCCCCGGAAGGGAAATTGGTTGGCCAGTGTTTTTTCTTTAACTCATTTTTTTTATCATCTCTCTCTCTCTCGCAAATTTTATCGCTCAAGTAAATTCCTTGTCTCTTCGACTTCATTGGGTGAGTGGGTTCCGTTCTCAGCTAGCACTCTGCTGGCCGCGAGTTCGAATCTCCGACCGACCAATGAAGAATAAGAGAAAATTATTTCTGGTGATAGAAATTCATTTTTCGCTATAATGTGGTTCGGATTCCACAATAAACTGTAGGTCCCGTTGCTAGGTAACCAGTTGGTTCATATCCACGTAAAATAAATCTAATCCTTCGGGCCAGCCCTAGGAGAGCTGTTAATCAGCACAGTGGTCTTAACTTCGACTTGAACAGCTACTTGCTCTACCAGTGTGCGATTTCTTAAACAGTGCATAACTTTATTCTCGCCCCTTGCTAAGAAGTGAGTAGAGTAACAGAATTCCCTCTAATCTTTGTATTAACTCATTTATATAGAGATTGTAACTCGGTAGTAGTCTTGCCTGGAATTGCCTCATTTCCAGGAGTTACCATCATAGCCATGCTTCCGTGTTCCTGATTGCCTGAAGAAATCCGCCCCTACCGGTGCTAATAGGAATTCTTGCCTAATTGGCTTAAGGGTCCACTTACAAGTGACCAGTATTCATAAACTTGGTGCATTGTCAGTCACTCTGTAATTGCTGGTGTGTCCTTTTCCATTTGTTATTTTAGTGAGTGTCCAATTTTTCCCCGTTAAATTCACCCTGTTGTGTGTAAAAAACAAACTAATGTTAAGAAACACACTTTCACTTGGCGACCCATCCAGTTATTAATAATTCTTTAATTATTCTATTCATGGGCTTACGAGGAGTTTTGCAAGGCTAAGATCATTAACTTGAAGTAAAAGATGTTGTCCATCTCCATGTAATCCATTATATATATATATATATATATATATATATATATATATATATATATATATATATATATATATATATATATATATATATATATAATATGTGTGTGTGTGTGTGTGTGTGTGTGTTATAGTCATAACTTTAGTAGTATTTTTTGGATATGTTGCAGAAGCCTGCCACTTTAAGTTTTGGTCTATTTGAAGTCGGACTATAGTTCTTTTAATCTAAATTTATTTTTTTATATTAGTTTTTAAGATATTTTAAGTCTGAAAATATACATCATTAATAATTTTTTATGTACAAAGTTTTACCTTTTATCATTTGTATAATAGTCTTTTAATTGCTATTTGGTATCAATTCCCCAGTCACGCACAATGCCAGGTAAGCTTCATTTACTCTCAAACATCAAAGAACATACATCTTCATGTAAATCTATAATATCTTACAGCTTTGAAAATATAGCACAAACTCCTTATATCCTTTTGTTTAGTTTAGAGTTCGTTTTAAATTGACAATAATTGCCTAAAACGCCAATAGATAATATTCTTTAACCTCTCCACATTCCTTAACCCAGTTTTCTTTGTCTTTTAACAGGAATATCATATGTTAGTAGGCCACGTTCTATATTTTGCATGAATATATATATATATATATATATATATATATATATATATATATATATATTTATATATATAATATAAATATAATATAAAGATATATATATATATATATATTATATATATTTATTTATATTATACAATACACACACACATATATATACTTAATGTCTAAATATAGATGCGGGAATGCTACGTTTGATAGAGCTTGGGTTACTTATTCAGTGAAAGAATCATAGTCTTGCCTTTGCTCTATACTTTTCAGATATCCCAGACATAATTGCCCTGCCTTATAATCATAATTCATTTATATATATATATATATATATATATATATATATATATATATATATATATATATATATATATATATATATATGTGTGTGTGTGTGTGTGTGTGTGTGTATGTATATATATACATATATATATGTATGTATGTATATGTATATATAGATAGGTAGATAGATATGAACTTTCAGGAATGTTTGTGATGACAAAGAGTGAGAGTGGGGAAACTTGAATATCAAGAGTCAGGTAAGGATTGTACTTTACTAAATAGGGCCAGGTAAGGATTGTATTGGTGAGGTTGGCATGTTGCAGAAGAAAAAGCTGCAGTCATAAATGTGGAGTGAAGAGAAGTAATGAAGAGTTTATAAGGGGGCTAGTTAAACTTATTACCTAGTGAGGTTTGGAGACCATTAATGGATGGTTTTACTAGGTGACTTAAATGTAGATGTAGGTGACAGAAAGCGGTGTTAATGTGGGCTTAAATGAAGTTCCTGTAGTAAAGAGAATACGGAGAGTCTTGTGGAAATATCTCTGGAAAGGCTTTGACAGTTGGAATACTAGATTTTCAAAGAGAACTAACTTCAGGTGCACTAGGGACAGAGACAGTGGCACTGATAGGAGAGGAAAAGCAAGTTGCGTGATGTGGTTGTTGCATAAGTTGTTCTAGTACATTTTTGTTATCGATTTAATAATCAGTATTATCAGCCCTCATGCACATAAGTAATACTGATTTTCTCTAGTCATGTTTGTGAATACTGGCTACAATCTCTTTGTCCCAAAGCAAGGAAACGATGTTGCCCACCCAGTATTAAATTAAACTTTACAAGAACACCCTTCGTTCTAAAATATCGTGAGAAATGGTGTTTATTTTTTTTATGTGATTCTGATGAACTTAATATTCCTTTGAATCTGTAATACTTGATTAACCCATTACAACCACCTATATCTAGTGAAGGTGAGGGACCCCCAGAGAAAACCCATACCTTTAGGGTCAAGTCAACACTTTCTTTATTGAAAATAAATTCACGCTTTTGTTTTTTACATAAACTTTTAACTTTTAACAATCAATACTGAATCTGTTTGTACCGTCTCCCTCCTTCAGCAAAAGACGGATGAAGCCCATTTACTAGTAATAGTGGTAATTAAAATGTCTTCCAACGTATTCCGAATATCTGCCTTGACTAGTTTTACTTTCTTGGGGCATAGGCAATGTGCCTTTGCTTAATCGATGTTTTGCATAAGGCAGTATATATCACGTATTAAAATATTCGTCAAACCCAGTCCTTCCTCTACTGTTTTCGGGCACTTTAATAGGATGGCCATTATCTAAATTGTGATGTACTTCGTAATTGCTAAGATCACCTGAACTTTTTTTGGAAACAGTTATTGTTTTTGTTAAATTATGAATTGCCAGGTCTTTATATTATTTTCAAGAGATTAGTATATATTCATTTTGGTTTAGCTTTTCCAGATCAGTTAGGTAGTCAAGTCTCCTCTCATGTCTAGTAGTGGATAACGTCCTTCAAATCTCCTGTAAAGATCCGCTTACCCTTTTGACACAGCTGTAAGACTGAATTTCCTACATGTGGTATAAAGATTTTCGCCTTCTTGTTATAATTATTTTTCATCTTTACGTTCGCCTTCTCCCCCTTCCCCCACAATCTCACACACAAATACACATTCACGCTCATCAAGTCAGATTTAATCCCTTTAAAATTTTGATATGAACTTGGTGTACATTTGTCTGTTTTTCAGTCAGACTGTAGCATTTCGTATGGGCTCTTGAAATACTTAAGCATAAATTTAGTACCCCCTTCTTTCTCAATATTCGAAGGGTGTGCTCGCACTACAGAAAAACATGTCACAAGCGCAACTCTAAAACTCAAAATCTCAAATTAGTTGAATACAAATTAACGAGCTACTGCTGGTCCTAACCAGTGCATCGCAGGATTGTCCAACGTTGGGCAAAGAGTAGTGCTCCACTTTACGGTCGTTGATTTGTCTTCAACCTATTTGTTTATTTATGTGATAAGAGGCCGACGTGTGTTTATGTCATGTTTTATTGTAGTGTGAATACACCCTTAAGCATACAAAACGTGGAAAAATAGCTCATGAACCTTTTTACAACAGTTTTAGCTCTTAAATTTCGTGTTGGAATAGCATCTGGCTTATGAGTTACTATGACAATAGTCATAAGAAGATATTCTTTTTCCCTCTTGTTTCTTGCTCCTCCAATGATAGAATGTTTTGTAACGAAACTTCATGATTACCCTAGTTGGATTTCCGGCTAACTGACATTCATTATACCTACTTATAAAATGTTTCTCAGCTTTCGTTATCTTAGGCCAAAAGTAAGACTTTGATTATTCTTATGAGCTGTTTACCACTACTAAAATGATCTTCAATACACTTTACTTAATACCTGTTTCTAACAACCATTGTAAAATTAGCAGGACTTGCTCGATTATTTCTCCTTTCTAATCCATTATTCTACGAATGTCATTTAACAACATCACTGATTTCGCTTTCAGAAATGTAAATTAAGTCCTTATCTTAACACTGTGACTTAATTAGCGTATCCTTATTTGCGGGGATTAGATTCTGTTTAATATTGTAATCGTCACCGACTGAACTTTCATAGGTATCACTCATGCTGCTGTTATGTGCACTTTGTTCCCATCTTTCGAGAAAGCTCAAGTACATTTTTATCGAACCCTGACCTCCTCACTATTAACACAGAGTTGTCTGGTTTTCACTCAGAATAGAGGTATGCCTTCAATTGGCAAGCTACATAATTATTACTCCCGTTTTAACAACAGCTGAAACAACCTCACTGCTCAGGTTTACTTCTGACAGTGGACAGATCACAACGCACTAGCAGTTTCACTGATTGCCATTTTTTAATTATGAAGATTAATAATTTCGGTCAACGACGTGGATAACGAGCTGCGTACAGCTGGGGTTTTGTAGCACGTCTTCAAAACAATGCTGTTTCGAAGGTCCTACGAGGAACTGAATAGGAAACACACTTTTGACTTTCAAACTCATTCAAAATATAATTACTACTGTATTAACCCACGTTACACTTAACAAGCATTTTCCATTGAAACTGATATTAAATTTGTAGTGACATCAAAAACTTATCAGAAAAACCCTGTTTCACCTGTTTTACAATGATTGTTGAGATTATGAATATTTACCAAAGTATCAAATGAGAACCATTGCAAACATGAACTTGAGAGATTTGATCTAATAGCAGAGCCAAGACGAAGGGACAGAACTAAGAAGATTTGATCAAGTAAGAGGGCTAAGATGAAGGGACAGAAATCTTCAGTCCTTGAGTTGGACTGTGTTTATTTAGGATTTCCCAGCACAATCCCTTGGAAGACATTTTTCGTAGCAGTTGGGGCCATGGAGAGGTCTAGGCACACTTTACGTCAACTATGATGGAATATCAGAGTCGAATGAGTTTGAAATGTGTCTGTCGGAGATGATACGGCTTTAAAACCCCTGGACTTTTTTCTCCACTTTCTTATTTGCTCCTATACAGGTGTTACTTTTTTAAATATTCGTAAAGGGCTACAAATTATAAAATGCAAATGGATTCACAAACGCGCATGAATAATACAACTAAAACACCGCAATTAATCATTAAAAATCTTTAGGATTCATCGAGTTATATGACACATCTCTCCTCACAAAGGGCTGGCAAAGTTTGCCCGGGCCAAGTCTCACAATATCTTTGGTAGCTAATCAAGTCAGCGGTAACTCTCAACGAGGAGCAGGATAAGGCCTCTATAGGTGTTCGACCTCCAGTTCCGCAGGAGTGTTTCAAAGGCAGCACTGAGATTCTCTGAAGTTGCTCATTTCAAGTATATATATATATATATATATATATATATATATATATATATATATATATATATATATATATATATATATATAT